>NC_143517.1:37306186-37460986 GCF_031878675.1 Megascapheus bottae | reverse complement strand
TCTGGGAATTCATATGTCATCAGAGTGTTTGGTGGGGTGTCTGTGAATTAGTTGTTCACCAGCAGAAGTTGCCAAATGAAGTATGATTCTCAGTATGACAAAGCTTCATGATATTAAAAACAGACAAATCAGGCATGAGCTGTAACTTATAAAAGGGATTTTTTTTTGTCTTCATGCTACAAATGAAAGTCTTGTTAGATCCTCTGCAAATCTGAAGGAGCCACTAGATAGGATAAAATAAATGTTCCCAAGCTTAAAGACAGTTCCTTTTGTTTCTGCTAGTCCTGGGGCTTGAACTCAGGGTCTGGGGGATGGCCTGGAACTATTGTACTCAAGACTTGTGCTCTACTGCTTGAGTCATAGATCTACTTCCAGCTTTTTGGTGATTAATTGACTATAAGAGTCTCATGCAGGGCCGGGAGTTTGGCCTAGTGGTTAAAGTGCTTGCCTAGCATGCATAAAGACCCGGGTTCGATTCCTCGGTACCACATACATAGAAAAAAATCTGGAAGTGGTGCTGAGGCTTAAGTGGTAGAGCTCCAGCCTTGAGAAAACCCAAGGACAGTGCTCAGGCCCTGAGCTCAAGCCCAGGACTGGCAAAAAAAAAAAAGAGTCTCATGGACTTCCTTGTCCAGGCTGGCCTTGAGTTGTGATCCTCAGATCTCAGCCTCCTGAACAGCTAAGTTGACAAATATGAACTACTGTGATGTCTGGCTCAAGACAGTTCATTGTTATCCTACCAAGAGCATTTAGCAGGGCCGGGAGTTTGGCCTAGTGGTAGAGTGCTTGCCTAACATGTACAAAGACCTGGTTTTGATTCCTCAGTACCACCTACATAGAAAAAGCCAGAAGTATTGCTGTGGCTCAAGTGGTAGAGCTCTAGCATTGAGAAAGCCCAAGGACAGTGCTAATAGCTAGGATTATAGGTGTGGGCTGCCAGTGCTAGCTTTAAAAAAAGAGCACTTAGCATGAGATCTACCTTTAGAAGATTGTGGCTTCTTCATTTAACACATGGAATTCTTGTCAATATCTACCCCAGAATACCTAATACAGGATATGAGATGCACCGGTATTGTCTTCTGTCTGCACCTTCAGAGGAGAATGAAAGTTGTTCATTAGGCGTGAGAGCCTGCTGGCAAAACTGTACCGATAGCAAGAAACCATTCTACAGCCTTTCCACAGTCATTCTGGAGTATCACTGCTTTTACCACTTTTGCTACAGATGCAAAAAATAAGTTTTTGAATACTATTTCCTGAGATGTAGGCTGTAAGAATCCTGATAATTTTCTGTGATAGAAAACCAATACAAATTATCTTCATCAACCCAGAAAATGGCCAGAAATAAGTCACATTTTTTTTAAATTGATACCAGTACTGAGGTTTGAACTCGGGGCCTAGGTATTGTCCCCTAGCTTTTTTTTTGCTCAAGGCTAGTGCTAAACCGCTTGAGCAATTGCTCCATGTCTGACTTTTTGGTGGTTACTTGGAGGTAACAGTCTCATGGACTTTCTGCCCAGGGAGAACTACAATCCTCAGATCTCAGCCTTCTGAGTAGCTAGGGTTACACGTAAAAGCCACTGTCGCTTTAAACAGTGGGTGAATAATCACAGCGTTAGTTTTGGTGTGCCATGATTTTGGTGTTGTTGTTTTTCCTATAAGCTAATAGTTCACTTCTCAGCCTGAGCTGAGAAGGAGACAAGAATGATTGAAGAACTTCAATGCTTCAATCCAAAACAGGGGTCTTCGAATTCTGATGTCACATACATAAGTCCACCATGTCCAACCCTGAATCAACAATGGTTGTGGGGCAAGTGACATTCAAAGCTAGAGTTGAGGACTCAGCTTCTAGAATGACTAGCTTAGTAGCTGAAGAGCAATGGCACAAGTGGAAATCTCTGATGGAAGCTGCAGCCACACATATCCATTACAAGCTGAGAGGAAAGTTTCTTTTCAGAAAGATGTGATTTTTGGAAGGCTGGTTACATTAGGTCAATTCATCATCTTTAATCAACATTTCCAAAACATAGAAAGCACCCCAAGTTTCCATAATGTCAGAATAATTGTGAAATAGATAATCATAGCTTCATGAAATTGTGTCATCTAAATAAAAGTTATTATTATGTCTTTTTGTTGAGGGATTATATAGAAAAAAATTGGCTTGCCAACAATACCTCACAGTTTTAGTGAGAGATTGAGACCTTCCTCCTACTTTACATTACACCAGCAGATTAGTGGTAATGGCTGAGTTAAATACAAACCCTGGGCCGTTTTATAATGGTAATGGGTCTCTGAAAACTCTCATTGTGTAATAATTTGCCAAGCTCAACCTTTCCATTTAAAAAATAAAGTTACTAGCTTATAAACAACTTTTGTAGCAAAGGCTTGACCCTCTGGGTGGTAAGTGACAAGAGAGGTGTACTAATGGACTTATCCTGCTTCAACTGGTCTGGGGTTATCAGTGCAATCTTTTAAAAATTGCTTCCCAAACAAACTTAACAAGTGAGATGACTGGTATAGGGGAAGGACGGTTAAAGCTAGAGATATTTCAAATGTAGCTTTATAAAGGATGACAGTGCATACATCACAGCTCGATTTCTGGGCTCTGGACCTCTTCCTGTTTTCTTAGTAGAGCAGAAAATGTTCTCGTCTGTGCTCTCATGCTTTGACCTTGTACCTCACATCACAAATACATGAACTTGTGACTTATTCAGAATTACTTCTGCACATACCCTATGCTTGATGTAATGGGCAACAAGGTAAATAAATACAGTTTCTCATGAGGTAGCCTTTATTTTAAAGTCAGTCTTAACTAGTCTTTGGCTAAACTGATGTATTAACTTCTAGGTGGTTCTCCTCTTCCTTCTCTTCCTCTTTTCCTCCTCCTTCTCCTCCTCCTCCTCCTCCTCCTCCTCTTCCGTGTTCTACCACTTGAGCCATGCATCTAGGCTGGCTATTTGGTGGCTAATTGGAGATGTAGTCTCATGGACGTTCCTTCCTGAAATGACCTCAAATCTTGATTCTTTAGATCTTAACCTCGAGAGTAAATAAAATTACAAATGTGAACCATTGGAGACCAGATTGTATTTTCATCTTTTGAGACAGAGTCTTGATAACTTTTCCAGGACTGGCTTTGATATACTCTGTCTCTACCTTTGTAGTATCTGGGATTGCAGAGGCAAACCACCTTACTGGAAGAGTTCAGGTTGTTATACTGGAGAATGCTTACCTACAAGCTCTGTCTGCTTGTGGAATTTCCAAACAGAAGAATGGAAACTCACATAGAAAGTTATATACAAAACATATTTAATGCATCCAGACCCATTATATTAGTGAATATGAATGTAAAGAGAAGAGTGTGGTAAATTGTAATGTATTCAGTTTCTCAGTGTCAATGATTAGCAACTAACAGCCAACCTTGCCTCCTCTACATTTTTACCCATTTTTTTCCTGCTCTATGTTAAAGGAAATACCAGGTATCATAGTATGTCTCTCTTATGTCTTTTAAGTGCTATGAAATGATTTTCTGAAATATATTTTGTTCTCTCTCTCTCTCTTTTGCCAGTCCTGGGGCTTGAACTCAGGACTGGATATTTTCCTGGGTCTTTCCCCTGCCAACACTAGTACTCTACCACTTGAGCCACAGTACCACTCTGGCTTTTTCTGTGTATGTGGTACTGAGGAATTGAACTCAGGGCTTCATGCATGCATGCTAGCACTCTAATGCTAGGCCATGCTTCTGGCCCCAATGTATTGATTCTTAAAAAATAACCACAATAATATTATCTAAACTTGTTCCTTAATATCATTCAATATCTAACTAGTGTTTAAATTTTCAGTTGTTTTATAAAAGTCATAAGTTGTCTTCATGGTTTGAAATACACTTTAGATTACTCTTGTGACTAGTTGATATGTCTAGGATGGCAGATAAAGGAAGAAAACATTCTGTGGAAAAAATAAAAGGAAAACAGATATAAAAATAAAGACAATTAGGTTCCCTAATCAACAAATCCTAAAACTAGAAGGAAAGAATAGAGGAAAACAAAATGGGGAAATTACATTTAAAAAAATCCCTCCAGTTTTTAAACTATAGTTCTTCAAACTTAGCCCATGGAGAATAAGGCACAGTAAAATGAAAATAGACATTACACTCAAAAAGTCAGTGGTGAGATTTCCATTCACAGTTAAGAGAGAATGATATAGTTTGCACTTCTCCTTCCAGAAATGAAGAAAAAACAAGGAAAATGTATACAACTATGTTTTAAAGACATTAAGATACCAGGCAACAAAAGACAAGGATCTGTGATAGATAAAAAACAAACAAGGTTGCTTCAGCTTGCTGTTTTGAGAACATTTTCAGGCCATGAAATTGATTTTAGAGAGATTAAGCTATGGGTTAAGAGATTAAGCTAAGTCTGGAGAAACCAAGGCAGATGGAGTTCACAGGGCAAAGAATGGAAGAGAACAGAGGTGCACACACACAAAGCTCCGGAGATTTAGTCTAAGAGACCCCTCACACAATCATTCCAGGACTGATCAGCATCCCGTTGAGGCTGGGAAGAAAACCACAAAAAAAGAATTTGAGAGAACTGTACCTTGAGTGCATACAGTTCTGGGAATAACTCATTTTATCCCCACCATTCAAATGGGAAGATCGCATGGGGTGGCAGAGTATTCTTGAGGATTTCTCCTTATCAGTGAAAATTATTACCCTAAAATACCCTAAAATAAGTGCTACCCTGATCCTAACAAATGTTGGAAGAAATACCACCAAAGAATCATTTTTTGGTGCCAGTCCTAGGGCTTGAATTCAGAGCCTTGAGCTTTCTCAAGGTTAGTACTCTACCACTTGAGCCACAGCACCACTTCTGGTTTTTTTCTGTGTATATAGTAACCAAGGAATTCCATGCAGGGCTCCATGCATCCTAGGCAAGCACTCTACCACTAGGCCACATTCCTGACTTATAAAGAGCCCCCCCCCCTTTTTTAAAGTAATTTACAGAATAAGACAAAATATTTATAGGGATGCAAAAATGTCTAGCATCCAAGAAGTCAAATTTAAGTAATTTGCAAAATAAGACAAAATATTTCTAGAGATGCAAAAATGTCTAGCATCCAAGAAATTAAACTTGATCATGTCTTGCATCTAAACAAAAATGACTAGACCCATGTTTATTATAATATGCAAATATAAACTATATTGCATATATGATCATTCTATTGGGAAGGTAAAAAGGAAACAGTATGTCAGAGCCATGTGCTGGTGTCTCACTCCTGTAATCCTAGCTACTCAGGAGGCTGAGATCTGAGGATCAAGGTTCAAAGTCAGGTGGACACTAAAGGATGAGAGACTCTTATCTCCAATTAACCACCAGAAACCTACAGCTCAAGGGGTAGGGTGGTAGCCTTGAACTGAGGAGCTCAGGGACAATGCCCAGGCTCAGAGTTCAAGTCCCACAACCACCACCACCAACAACAAAAAGTATGTGGGGACAAGGAAATTTGGACTATCTAAACAGTGGCATGATGTATATATTTGATAAACTAATAAGTAGAACCATATGATCTTAAAACAATGAAGAATTTTATATTCTTCATTATGTGCTTTTATATATATTAAGCCAAAATCAACCATACTTCCTATCCCTCTCTACTTCTGGGGACAATTAAGAAAAGGTAGTCAATTTATTCTAAGCAATAACAGGTAAAATAGACTATGTCTTGGCGTAAAATTTAAGCAAGTGTCCTTTCTTTCTTTCTTTCTTTCTTTCTTTCTTTCTTTCTTTCTTTCTTTCTTTCTTTCTTCCCTCCCTCCCTCCCTCCTTTCCTTCTTCCCTTCCCTTCCCTTCCCTTCCCTTCCCTTCCCTTCCCTTCCCTTCCCTTCCCTTCCCTTCCCTTCCCTTCCCTTCCCTTCCCTTCCCTTCCCTTCCCTTCCCTTCCCTTCCCTTCCCTTCCCTTCCCTTCCCTTCCCCTCCCTTCCCCTCCCCTCCCCTCCCCTCCCCTCCCCTCCCCTCCCCTCCCCTCCCCTCCCCTCCCCTCCCCTCCCCTCCCCCCCTCCCCCCCTCCCCCCTCCCCCCTCCCTTCCCTTCCCTTCCCTTCCCCTCCCTTTCTTTCTTTCTTGATTATGGGCCTTGAATTCAGCGTGGGCGCTGTCCCTGAGCTCTTTAGCTCAAGGCTACTGCCCTACCACTGGGATTGGGCGCTGGCCCTGACCTCTTCTGATCAAGGCTACCTTGAGCCAAGCCCCGCTACCCATTTTTCTAGAGGTTGATTGGAAATAAGAGTCTCAGGTCCTTTTGTGCCCGGGCTGGCTTTGAACCTTGATCCTCAGATCTCAGCCTCCCAAGTAGCTAGGATTACAGGCATGAGCCAACATGTCTGGCTGAATTTTAAGTAAATTTTATAGTATTCAGCTGAGTTTACTAGTTGTAATGGTTTATAAGGATACTGACATTCTAAAATAATACTTAAAAGGATAATGGTGTTATAATGGAAATTAATAGACAAGAAAGAACTATCATGAAATCTCCCAACTATAAAAACAAATAACATTTAAATTTGATAAATTTCAAATCAAAGTGTTCAAAATTAATTCAAAAAGATATATGATGAATAAAATATGAAGATGTTAAAGAGAGGCAGGATTAATATTACTGATATACATATATATGTATATGTATATATATATATATATATATATACATTTCTCCTTTCTTAGGCTCCAATATGGTTCAGAAGGGCACTGTTTAATTTAAGAAATATTAAACATTATAGTAAGTAGCATTATCTGCTTTCTCCTCTCACAGTGTTATATGAAGATCAACTTATTTTCATAAGGGAAAATTGGTTGAAAACTTTAACATACTGTGTAAATGTATGTGAGTTGGTTCCCATAATCTCTATCATACATTATTACCTACTAAATCATTCATTCTGATCAAAGGCATATGGTTTCTTAAGGCTTGTACTAAAGACATCAGTCTAAATGCCTGTAGCATTCTTACAGATACCATTTTCTTTGGAGGTGGCTGGTGTTTAATGTTATTAACCATGTGTTCCATTTGCATTACTCCACATGAGGAATGGGCAATTTGTCCAAATTCCACTGTCAGATTTTTTAATGTGCTCGTAGCATAGACTGTAATGATGCAGAGAGGGTTAAGTGCATTTTTTGTCTAGGAGAAAGTGCACCTGTGAGCTGTGAGTCACAGACCTCTAACCTTTTGAAAGTGACTGCAAATGTGGAAGCCACTTGGTAGCTGGTAGGAGAAATGCAGTCCTGCCTCTGGGTAGGCCGCTGCCTTAGAGACCTGTTTCTCTCCAGGTCCATCTTTCTAATTGCTGACTTTGTACAGACTCTGTAACAGTCTGCATACCATAATCTGAAAGAAAGGTCAACCTAAAGGTCATAGGTTTTAAGGGTGCTACTTCAAAGACATTTATCTCCTTTACAACACCATTAGTCTTGGGTAATGGTCTATTGTCTTTCATCATCCCAACCTCTTCACCTGCCTGTTTACTTAGAGTCCAGCCTCAAAATTCAAGACCCCACTACCATCTAAACAGGGATCCTTCTCTGCTACTTAAACCCTGGCCCAGAGGAAGCTTAGTAGTTTGGTTTCTGATTGCTAATTATTTGCAGGAGATACAGTTACTAGAATAATAATTTTGTCTTTTGGATAAATTGTGGAAAACAAAAGTACTCTCAGGGAAATAGCAATGAGGACAGAGCCTCATACATTAAAATAGTGATTGATGTTTTATTTGTAATTTAAAAAATCAGGAACATAAAAATCCCTTAAGGAAAACAGTTACATTTGCATTCTAAAGCATGTTATCCAAATCGTTTGAACTGCTTCAATCACAGCCAATGTGAAGCTGCTTACATATTCCTCAGCTTCTATATTTGTGTAGCCCTACTTCTACCACAACAATAACAAAGGTAGGTCTTGTACTATGTAAACCTGAAATTACATTGATAATTTTGTCTTATTAGAAATGTTTCTAGGCAGGTGTATTCCTATTACTACTTGAATGAATGTAAATGAGGTACATTTTGTTGTGAGTCGAAAGATGTCAAGCAAAAATGGTCCTACCATTATGACAGAAGTGCTTTGGGAGGAACAAGTTGTTTTGGGAGCAAAAGAGAATGATCAATTCCAGACAGAGCTGTTGATTGATAATACAAATCCATACATCTATTGAAACAAATAAATATTGAGCACCTCCCACGTGCCAAGCATGGTGCACATGCTGGGTGATTAGTGGTAAAGCACACGGACAAGAGTGCTAGAGTCTTGGAATTTTCTGTACAATTAGTGGTCTTTAAACAAGCGAATAGAAACATAATTACCCACTGTCAAATGGTATGAAGACAAAAGCAAGGTGTCATGACTTCAAACCATCTGAGGGTCTACTTTAGACTGAGGACTCAAAGGCCTTCTTGACAAAACAAGTTTAAGATAAAAGCTGAAGGATGAGAAGAGATGGACTGATGACTAGAAGTCACCGCGAGCGTATATCGGGTGGTAAGGACAGCAGTACCTGAAGGGCCCCTGGGATGGTAAAGTAAAAATAAAAATGCTGGAGTGTTGGGAATGAATGGACAGCGAGGCAGTCAGGCACTGGAGAGCTGAAGGTCCTGGGAAGCAGATCAAATCCTCAGCGCCCCGGAAGCTACTGAAGATACATCTGGCTGTTTGAGGAGAAACTGGAGCATTGCAAGAGTGAAACTAGGTTGTTGTAGACATCTAAGCAAGACCACTGTAGAATTTTGAATCAGGCAGTTGGCAATAAAGAAAGGAAAGGGGGTAACTGAAGAAACGTAGTGAGTTCTCAGAATTTAGCTAAGGAATCTCTGTCAGTCAGTTTTGCATTGCTGTGAAAACATGTTGGCAGTGAATGGCTTTGAAAAAAATTTAGGTCACTCTAGATTTAAAAGGTTGCTTCGCCTGTGCCTTTGAGCTTGTGGCAAGGCAGAAAACTGTAGTGAGGAACACGTGACAGGGAAAACTGCTTAGGAAGCAGAAAGGGAGGTTGAGGTACCAGTATTCTCTTCAAGAGCATGACCCAATGACCTAGCTTCCTTCCACTAGGCTCTACCTCCAAAATAGTTCACTTTCCAATAGTACCCGAGACTGGTCATCAAGTTTTCAACATACAGCTTTTGGGGAAATTTAAAAAAAAGTGTAGCTGGGTGTAGGTAACTCATGCCTGTAATCCAAACTATCAAGAGACTGAGAACTGAGGATCCTGGTTCAAAACCAGTCCAAGCACAAAGGTCTGTGAGACTCTTTATCTCCAATTAACCACCAGAAAACTAGAAGTAGTACTGTGGCTCAAAATGGTGGAGTTCTAGCCTTGAGCTGAATAGCTTAGGGATAGTGCCCAGGCCCAGAGTTCAAGTCCCATGACTGACAAAAAAATTAAAAAAAATAAGGCAAACCACAGGGAGATTGAATGTGGGAAGAACAGAGAAGTAACAAAATCACATATTGGGCAAGGTGGCTGCTTTTGCCACATTCAGGTCTCAGTGTCCTTTTTGCTAGAGATAAATAATAGGGATGATAATAAGTCAAATGTGGAATGAGTAAGATGGTGATAAATTCTAGAGAATAATCAGAGAAAGACAGTAGAGAATGAAGTGAGATGGCTACTGGAACTGTAAATAGGGTATCTAGGGAAGATCTCATGAAGATAATTCGGAGCAGAGACCTAGAAGTATGTGTTTAGCTGGAGAGTAGGGATTTGGTATTCACTAAAAGTAAATGCCTTGGGCCTAGAGGGTGACTGTATCTCTGACTAGACTGGGTCAGGGGAGGGAGGGAGATAAGAAGGGGCAGATGAAGCCACTGAGGTGGAGTGTGGAAATTGAACCAAATTGTACAAACTGACAGGTCATTGTAAGAACTTTATCTTTTACTGTAGCCATAGGATTTATGTTATTTATCTTTTGTTTTACTTTTTGGTTGTACTTAGAGTTGGAGCCTGGTGTTTGCTGGGCAGATACTCTACCATTTAACCTATATCTCCAGCTCTTTTTTGCTTTAGTTATTTTTAGGATAGGATATCATGTATTTTGGAGGAGCTGTCCTCAGAACACGATACTGCTAAATATGCCTCTGTTATAGTTTGGATTACAAGTGTGAACTACCACCCTTGGCTTGCTTTTGAGATAAAGTCTTGCTGGCATTATTGTGGACTGGCCTCAAACCATAATCTTTCTTTTTTCTGACTCCTGAGAGGCTGAGATTACAGGTATGAACCTCTATGATTGGCCTTTCCATGGTTGCCGTTTTTTCTTTCTCTCCTCATTTAGGAGTTAATATAAGGAAGGTAGAATCATCTTTGCTTATAGCAACACATTAAAGAAAAACTCATTTCCCTAAAGTTAAGAAGATACTACATTTTCATAGATGCTGTCAAAGGTAACCAAATACTAACAAAATGTCATAAATGAAAAAGAGGGGGCATCCACAGGGGGAAAATGGAAAAGCAGAAGGAAAGGATGATGGTGGGAGAATATGATAAAGGTTACTTTATGTTTATGTATAAAAATAGAATAAAGAATTCTGTTAAAAATTTAAAATAATGGGGGAGGGAGAGAAGAAAGTATAATAGAATAAACTTGATGAAAACACAGTATATGTGTGAATGGACGTATCACAACAAAACTACTTTATAGTCGGGCTCAGTGGTTTACGCCTGTAATCCTAGCAGCTCTGGAGGCTGATATCTGAGGATCAAGGTTCAAACTCAGCCCAGGCACAAAAGCACCTGAGACTCTTATCTCCAATTAACCTCTGGAAAACGGGAAGTGGGGCTTGGCTCAAGGGTAGGGCAGTAGCCTTGCACAGGGACAGAGCCCAGGCCAAATTCAAGCCCCATGACCCACAAAAACCAAAAAACCAAAAAAAACCCTCCTTTAAACAATTAGTATATGCTAAAAGAAGTGCACAAAACCTTATATTTTTAATAACTTCCCAAATGTCTGGAATGGTATGGCAGTGCCACCTGTAATTCTAGCATTTGAGAGGCTATGATAGGAAGACTATGAGTTCAAGTCCATCCGGGACTAAGGAGTGATTATTGAACATAAACAAGTATTGTAACATAGTGTGTGAAATGCAAGGATAACTGCGTAAATGATGCTTCTGAAAGTATAAAATGACAACTCCATATTGCTTAGACACATGGAATAAGTTATCTGGAGGAGATGTGGAATAAGTTATCTGGAGGAGATAATGCTTGAACCAAGAGCTAACATAGAGGAGGAGTTGGCTAGGCAAAGGTGGCTGGTGTAGGAGCAGGTGAAATGAAAGAAAGAAGGATCTTCAAGCAGCGCAAGACAGTGTCAGAGCAGTGAAAATAAAAGCTACTGGAAGGTAGAGATTTCACATGAGGAAATATTTTGGAAAGAAATGTGCATGACAGACTTTCATCTCATGTTTTTCATTTGACATATGCATGAGAAGTTTCAGTAAATAAAACAAATGCTTCATGGCCATATAGGATGAGGCTAAGTGAAATGAACTCCAGGATAGGGAAACAAGAGGTTTATCTTTGTGATAGTTGTTCTTAATGTACTATGTGAAGTTATTTCTATTCTCCTTTTTCCCCCTTATGGTTAATCTCATGTGGTTACTGTAGCTGACTTTGATATTTGATGTATTGCATATATGTTTATTTGAAACAGGGAAGAGAAGGGGAAAAACAAGATGATTGGGAGGGGTAGGGGGAGAGAAAGGTGTAAAAAAACATGGAGGGGTTTCAATGTTCAAGAAGTAATGTACCCACTACCTGACAATAAGATACAATGTCCCTCAGTTGATGAGTGGATCAACAAGTTGTGGTATTTGTACACAATGGAATTCTATGCTGCTGTCAGAAAGAATGACATCGCCCCATTTGTTAGGAAAAGGAAAGACTTAGAAAAAATCATATTAAATGAAGTAAGCCAGACTCAAAGGAACTTAGGCTCAATGGTTTCCCTCATTCGTCATAATCAGTAGAAACCTTGGGCTCTACTAGCAGAGATCTGCAATAGAGCAAAATCTTGATACATAAGGCCATATAGTATGAAGCTAATTGAAAGGACCTCCAGGATATTGAAACAAAAGCCATATAACGAATGATTGTTGTCCTTAATGTGCTATGTTGTCTCTCATCTCCTTTGCTGTCCCTTGGTTATCTCATATTGTTATAGTATCTCACTTTGTTATCTGATCTATTGAATTTATTTGTATTTGGTTATTTGAAATTTGATAGGGAAGGGGGGAAAACCAAGACGGGTGGGGAGTGTGGGGGGTAGGGTAATGGATACCAAGACATGTGAAAGGGTATCAATGTATGTGAATTAATGCACCTTCTATCTGGCAAATATCATGTAACCTTTTTACTAATTACAATAAAAAATTTTAAAACCCAAAAAACAAATGCTCAAGATCTTGGTATTAAAAGAGATGATGTAGATCTTCTTTGACAGATATGGGATTTGAGAACAGAAGCTATTAAAGATTTATTTTACACCAAATAGCAAATAAGTGACTAAGGATCTACCCAAATGCTATGAGTGACATTTAAGCCAATGTTGTGAAATAACCATTGTCAACCATAGTAAGCACATAACAAACATATTGGTGTGATGGTTTCTTTATCACTTGAAATATCTCTATATCTATCTATCTATCTATCTATCTATCTATCTATCTATCTATCTATCTATATTTGAATCCAAAAGTGTATTTAACTATTTCTGGAAACTTTAGGATGGTTGCTAAGCTCTTCACAGATTCATTCTCAAACCCTTGTTAGAATAGGTTTTGTATGGAGAAAACACACTGGTTTCTATTTGGAGTATTGTATCCAGTCAAATTGAACCACTGTCTCTCAGGAAATACAACACTTGTTGGTTCTACTTAATTTTAGGTTTTATTTCATTAGGTTTTTCTCCTTTGGGCTTGGAGAACTTGGAGAACTTATGTGACTAATTTAGGTCAGATCTGCGAAAAGTCAAAAGTAATGTTTTCTTTTTTTTTTTTCAGGAAATACCCCAGAGGCAGAAAATGCAGGAAATTGTGTGTCACTGTGATGAAAAACAAATGAAAGACTTCATAGAAGAAATACCCATCTCTGATCAGCTAACACATTCATCACAGCATGCCAATGCAGATGTGTAGAGCCCACTACAGCCAACTAAGCATTCACACCGAGATTCCCTCCGTTCCCTTCTCCATCACGTCTTCAACAGGGTTTCTCAGGAATCAGCCAGATGCTGTAAATGATCCCAAGAAAATAATGGATTGGAATATAATGTATGATTCTGTACCACTAAATAATTCTCCTGAAATTATAGTTTTGTTCCTTTCATGGAAGGCATAGTAACTTAGTAAGATTCTATTGTGTAGCAGTCATCATCCCTCTGTAGATTACTCAAAGAACAGAAATATCCTCAGTTGAGAAGCAGGATTGAGATGGAAGACCTGAGAATGTACACTGCAGAAGGAAGTCTTGAGTGAGTCTTCATGAAATTTCTGTGTCTGAGAAGTCTGTCTTCTAAGGAAGGGTCAAAGATGATTATCCACCAACAGTTGGCAAACAAGGATCTTGGAAGAAATCACAAAATATCAGTTTCCTTCCCACCTACCACTTATAGCTTGCTACAATTTGGGTATAAAATGTTTTAGAAGGCTCAGGAAGAATTGGTCCAAAATTGCCGTGTTCAGAGATGGAACTTTTGGGACATGATTGGATTTTGAGGGCTGTGACCTAAGCAGTGGATTAATCCATTAATGGATTTATAATTGAATGGTAGTTGGCCACAGTGAAGAAAACCTGATGAAATCTCTTATAAACCAAATTATTTAGGTTCATGATCATCTGTGAATCTTTCCTTCTTTTGTTATATTCCAGAAGCGAAATATTTCGGGAACACTCAGCCCAGTTTTAAAATCATGAACAGTGCTTTCCTGTGGTCAGAAATAATCAAAGAAGAGACCTTAAAAGAGTGGTTCCATTTGGGAGGAGGAGGAGGAGGAGGGAATATTTTGCCTCCCTGGTGGATTTGCAACATGCAGAGGACTTTTGGCTGATGCAACTGGTGGCTGGTTGGATGCTACAATGATGATGATGTAGGGAATACACCTGTGATACAGTTAAACATTTTTGATGCATAGAAAAGTCCCACAAAGAGGAAAGATAAAGCTTGAAAGGCTCATAATGCCCAAATCTAGAAAAACTCCCTAAAAAAGAAGATCTCAGAACATTGTATCACATGGCTCAACTACTCCATGCTTCCAGATTTATCTTCTGTACTGTGCCTAGAGGTCTAAAGTCTGCATTGTTACAGAGGTAAGTGACTTTTCTCTACTTTGAAAATATGTCTCTTATTCCTTCATAATCGGGATTATTGTAGTGACATTTCTCACAATCATCTTTGATAATATGTGTTCCAGATTCCTTCCTATCTCCAAGTCACTAATGCTGAATATTTATTGACTTTATTGCACTAGTCTTAGACAATAAACTATGCACTGGGGAAACAAAGAAATTTGAGATGTTATCCCTTAGAAGATATGATGAAAGCCTTAGTGGGCTCCTTGTCTTTACAGATTCGATTTATTCAGGAACTGGGTGAGTTGGAAAAATGGGTCTCCCTTCCCATCTGGGATAGGGTGGGCTTCAGTCTTCTCCCAGGTCACTCCCAGAGTTCAGAAGCTCATAACAAATGCCCATGCCATTAAAACATTTGCCATCCTTTTAATAGAACCAGTCACAGAATATAAACAGTGCTTAGTACTAATTGTGTATGATTTTCAACTTGTTTTATGTTTTGGTTTCTTAATGGATTTTTATACCTCAGTGCATTTTGCCCATTTTCTTTTCTCTGGATAGGTTGAGGTGAGGATTGATTTATTTCTTCAAGATCTGCTTTAAGAGGCATATTTCTGCTGGAGATGTACCTCAGTGAAAGAGCTAACATGTACAAGGCCTGGGGGAGGGAGAGGAGGGCAATGGGGGTGAGAAAATATTATTGAACTATCTTTTCTCTAAAGGTTAGAGAAGTGCAAACATTCTTAAAGATCATTATTTGCCAATTCTGAATAGATGTAGATTTTTTTATGTTATCCCTACTTTCATAAACACATAGGAATAGAAGTTTCTGGACACACTAATTTGGGGTGGGGTTTTAGGGGTATGAATTAAGGACAAAGAAAGGTATAATCCAACTGTTTTCATGAATTGTAAGAGAAATAAGACAATGTGCTGGGACATAAATATATATTTATAATACATAATACATATATCTTAGTATTTCAAAATAGTAGGTAATTCTACAGATATAGATCTCTGATTTCCACATATGTAATTCTTTGGTTGGTCTTTATTAATTTGAGGTTTGTGCAATGGGCTTCTCTTTTTTATGTTATCAGCCATGCAGGAGAATTGAAGTTCCAGCTTTAGTCTGTTAAGAATGCTAAGAGCTTTTATTTCTACCAGGGAAAATAGAATATATTATTTAGTCAAGATCTCTGATAAAGAAGTAAATTAGGTTAAAGTTGTTATCTTCTAGATTCTTTTTTGAGGTACTGGGGTTTGAACTCAAGCCTTTACACTCCTTTGGCTTACTTCTTTAGCTGGTGCTTTACTTACTTGAGCCACACCACTAGTCCTGGCTTTTATTAGCTGTTTTGAAGATGGAGTTTTAAGCACTTTTCTGTCTGGGTAAGTTTTGAACCTAGATCCTCCAGATTGCAGCTTCTTCAATATCTCAGGTTGAGGAGTAATTATAAGAACATACCTTTTGCAGATCCAGGATCCCATACGATAATTGTTACATTTGTTTAATATATATGTATGCAAATATGAGAAAAATATTTTTTCAGTTAAAACTTACTAACTCTGCTGTGAGGATGCCTCGTAGTATTATTAGGAATTAATGCATCAACAAATTAAAATGAGATTTAAAAGCCAGGCGCTGGTGTTTCATGCCTGTAATCCTATCTACTCAGGAAGCCGAGATCTGAGGATTCATGTTCAAAGCCAGTCCTAGCAGAAATGTCCAGGAGACTTTAATCTTCAACTAACTACCAAGGAAAGCCAGATGTGGCTCAGGCCCTAAGTTTTAAGCCCGAGGACCTGAACAAAATAAAATAAATACATTAGCAAGCATTTAATTAAGAATTAAAGATTATAATTAAAATTAATGTCTACTGTGCACATGCAATTATTTTAAATATATATTAGATAAACCAGATGGGATAATATCTATTTTCATATAAATATAGATGGGCTAAATAAAGATAGATAACAATAAGCTCTCAATCTTAAGTATTTTACATATTAGGTCATTATTCATTCATTCCACTCCATTATGGCAGACAAATGGTGTGGGTAGCATGTAAGGTGTGTGCATGCATGTGTATGCCTTTGTAGCATGTACATGTTTACAGTACCCCTGAAATCCTAGCCAATGAAAAGTGTCCAACTGAGAAAGAGATGGGCAAGGGGCTAATTCTTCCCTCTACTACTGATAGGATGTCCAGAGAAAAGTAAATGTCTCATAAACAATTTAAGATTTGTTTAGAAACTGTGAACAATTACAGATTCCTAGAGAGCTGTTGAAATAGAAAGCAAAGCAAGAAATAAACTCATGTATCATGTGATACTGAACTGTAACCGGGGATTATTCCTTGTCTGGGGCCCTCTTCCCACCACCCACAGAAGTAGGAATACAAAGAGAAGGAGGGAAGGTATTTACATGAAAAATGACTCTCCCCTACAATCACCTTCTGTCAATAAAATACGTATTTTCTGACATGTCAATTAGGTGATTCATAATCCAGATGACCATCCCCTTCCATTTAGTACCGCTGGGCTGGGTTAAATGTCTGAAGTGTTTACCCTTTGTGACCAGTGGCGTGGATCTGTTCTCAGTCAAACTGGGCTCTCATGACATGTTTGCCTGTAGGATTTCTCTGGAGGTAAAGGAACCATTATTATCAGATTTTAACCTGAACAGCAGATTAGGACAGTGGTTTCGCCATCAGATGTGAAGAATGTTGTTTTACAGTTCTGAATATCCACAAATTGGGAATCTGTGGGAAGAGTTCAATAAGTCATCAACAGCCTCTAATTTCTGGAATCTTGGAGTGGATGGAGCCCGGTTTGGGACTTCAAAGGGACTGCCCGTTGTGCCCAAATCAGTTATTAGGAGAGTTGATTTGTCCTCAACATCTTAAGCTAATTTTAAAAGCTTGGGCTGATAATGAAGTAATCATTTTCTTTCATGTTGAAGTAATATTTATATAACATAAAAGCCATCATCTTCACCATTTGAAAGTGTGTGGTTCAGTGAATTCCAGCACATGAAGTCATCATTATTGAACATAAAATGAATGGGCTAGAACCATAAGAGGAGGAAAATAAAATTAACCACATGACATTTCATTCATGAGTCATTATACCTAACAAACATTCAACAGTTTCAATGGGGATGTATCAGAATTTTCCTTATATTTCTATGAGGCCAATTTTAGGTTAGTAAATATATTTTTATTCTACTGGAGGCAGAAATTACTAACTAGCTTTACAATAAATGTGATTAAAGCATTTTTTAGTTTAATTCTAAAGGGAAGCTGATAGAATTAAAAACATCCCCACTGTCAAATTACAAAGGTAATGAATGTGTGCAGAACATTTGAGTGGAAACCTCAAAAATTGTTCTGGAATGTATGTTTCCTAGGAAACATACCTTTTGACAGATTAAAAATAAAGTTTTCCTTTTCTTAAAAAAATAGGAGCATATCTGTGAATAGGTCGAGTATTGGAGATGACTATTATTTTAGAGTAGACAAATGAACAAAATAAATCATAGCCTAAAACCTTCAATTTTGCTATGCAGGTAAAATAGGCAAGTTAAATAAGTTGGGGACAAATTTCAGTGTTAGTGTGAAATAAAAAGTAAAAAAATTCTTTTAGCTTAAAGTAGGTCCCCTTACTTAGTGGAAGGATGTTTCCATAGAGATAAATACAGTGTCCAGCCTAGACCCTTTCAAATTACAAGTCCTCTGCTATATCTGCCCAGTCTTCCTCCCCAAGATTTTGATTTGTTCTCCCAGTATGTGCTAAGCAAAAACACAGTCCCTTCCCCAGTTGAGACCAAACAAAGGAAGATAAGCATTGCTCTTAACGACAAATTGGTTATTGGATATACAGAAATGTCTCTCCATTTGAATTGCATTCACAATATGTAACAATTTTGTCAAAGGTTAAAGATCATGTCTGAATCTCTGAAGGAGATGGCTAGAGGAGAAATATTTTATTGAATCTATCTAAGTGTCCCAGTTATTTATAAACATATGGGTGTTATCATTTACATAGACAAAATATTCTGATCTATTAAAACAGAATTTGTATGGAGCCCTTTGGGCAATCTTTTCCCTACTGTAACAGCTTTTTTCCCCCATACCCTTTTTATTGTAATTGATAGAAGGGTTACATTATATTCACCAGATAGAAGGTGCATTACTTCACCAACATTGATACCCTTTCTCATATCCTCCAACACCCGCCCCTCATCTTGTTTTCCCCCCTTCCCTATTCTATTTCAAATAACCAAATAAGCATATATACAATATAACAGATAACAAGGTGAATTACTGTAGCAATCTCAGAAATGTTGAGTTAAACCAATTGAGAACAATTTCCAGGAATTTTAGTATATTCTAATTTACTACTTAGTATATTCTAAATTTACTATTAACTATTTACTCCCAAGAAGCTTTGCTTGATGAACAAGCTTTGATGTTGATTTGGTGATTTGGTTTTTAAAACATTTCTTTCCCTTTTTCTGGCACTAGGGATGGTACTCAGGGCTTCTGAATGCTAGGCAAGTGCTCCACCACTGAGCTACTTCCTCATGCTCTGATTGGTGTGTTGATGTCAATTTTGTCTTTTAACAAATTATGTTGCAGATCATCTTTTTTCTTCATTTAAAAACATTTTATAATATTCTTTAAGGATTTTTACATTGATTTTTAATACCATATTTGAAATGTCAACTTTAACCAATAAGTATTCAAGAATGGGATCTCTATGTGCAATCACTGGCACATAGATTTAAGAACAAAATTAAAATTAAGCTGAGAGTTTGTATGTCATAGATGCATATCAATCTATATAACATATCTATAGAGTATATATCCCATCATAGATTTTTATGTCTATGTAGTTATAGCTCCAAGATCATGTCAATGACCTTGAGTACCCAAATATTGAGTCATCACTCTTGTACTGTTTGGATCTAATATCCACATATCAAGGAGACATGTACCTTTTGTTCCTTTGGTCTTGGCTTATCTCACTCCACGTGATTTGCTCTAGTTTCATCCACTTCCCAGAGAATGCCATTATTTTATCTTGTCTGTTGGCTATGTAGAATTCCATTGTATATATTACCACATTTTTTGTATCCATTCATCTGTAGTGGGGCATCTGGGTTGTTTCCATTGCTTGGCATTTGTGAATAGTGCAGCTATGAACATGGTTGTGTAGCATTATATTCTTTACTTATATCCTTACTGAGTTGTTTGGAGTTTTCTCATGTTTTTCTCTTAGGCATGTCATAAATGTCTTCATTCAAATAACACTGATTATAAGTTTATTTCCATAATGATTCTCCATGTCTATACATAACCTTATAGATGTGCATACATGTATATGTATACACATATACATATAAATATCTTGTTGCAATGGTTAGAAGATTGAAGACAATGTTGAATAAATAATCATACTTGAGGATATTATTTTTCTTTACTTTGGAACAGTTCCAAACATTGGGTTGTATGATATGTATAGCATGCTGATTTACAATGCTCATCAACATACTTCTTTAATTCCATCTCAGTCAATGACCTCTCTAAACATCGACCTCTCTCAAATCTTATTCTTGCTCTGTGTGAAGCTCCTGTTGGCTCTACCATACAGATCCCCGTAACTCACATCACTCTCTCTACCGCTGCCATCACTTCTATGTTGACTCAAGCCCTTGGTAGGTTACTGCATTAGCCTTCAGCCTGCCTGGTCTTAGCACTGCAACCAGAAAAACTATTTGAGCATATGTTTAGATCTGCTTATATCCCTCCAGAGTCTTCTCCGCCCTTCCAGAGCATAAGCACCTCTGTGCTTGCTTACTCTGACTTTCTATTATTCCCTTAAGGCTTTAAGACTTTTGCTTAAATAACCTCTTTCAATCATCTCTTCCCTAGTTGCCCCAGAAAATCTTCCAAAACACTCTCTCTTCCATATTTTAACTATCATGTCTGGTTTTTCTTTACAGATCTGGTTATCACCTATCATTTTCTATATTGCATCTATTTGTCTGCATTTCCTTACTGTAAGCGCTATGAAGGCAAGGAATGTTTTTTGTTGTTACTGCATATCTGTTGCTTATAGAAGTGCTTGATTCAAAGTGTATGTGATTTATTTTTCTTCTTAACTCTATGGGCATTAGCTCAAATTTAAGTGAATGCATAACCTTGTGTTTGTGCACAAATTCTCTTTCTATGCTTTGCTGACCTTGAGGTCATTCTGTATTACTTAAGATTTATTTCTGTTTTTATTTATAAGGAGGAATCACTGATAGTTTTTTCTTTTGTGTTTTAACTATGAAGCTTTTAATGTCAGGATAGTATTTGTCTTACTAGAAATTTCTGTATTTTTTCCTAAAATTTGTAACAGTTTGAATTTTTTAGACTTTCTTCCTTAAAAGCTTAATATATTGATCTTTTAAAGAAAGTTTGGTTTATATTTTATTATTTTTCTTTATTATTTTTTGTCAAGGTTTAATTTGTACATACTTTGGACCTACTTGTTGAAATGACTGGTCTTTCTTTTTTATTTTTTTATTTTTTGCCAGTTGTGGGGCTTGAACCAAAGGCCTGAGCACTGTCCTTGGACTTTTCTCAAGGCTAGAGCTCTACCACTTGAGCCACAGCACCACTTCCAGCTTTTTTCTATGTATGTGGTACCGAGGAATGGAACCTGGGTCTTTATGCATGCTAGGCAAGCACTCTACCACTTGGCCAAACTCCTGGTCCCTCTTTCTTATTTTTTAATGACAGTATTTGTGTATAATAAGCATTTGAGCTGGTTGTTGATGTCTCATGCCTGTAATTCTAGCTACTCAGGAAGCTGAGATCTGATAATTTGGTTCAAAGCCAGCTCCAGCTGTAAAGTCCAAGAGACTCTTATCACTAATAAACTACTCAGAAAAAGCTAGAAGTGGCACTGTGGTTTAAGTAATAGAGTGCTAGCCTTAAAGAGCTCAGGGACAGTGCTCAGACCCTGAGTTCAAACCCCAGCAAACACACACACACACACACACACACACACACACACACGCACGCACGCACGCATGCACGCGCGCGCACACACACGTATTTGAGCTGCATCCCAGTGGTTTGAAAATATTGCTTTCTTTGTTAGACATTCCTAAATAATCTGTAGATTTCCACTGGGGATAGTTCATTAGTAGAACACTTGCTTAGTATGGGCAGGCCCTCTTCTTGATTGTTGGGTGATGTACAGAGGGGTTACAGTTACATTCATCAGGTACTTCCTGAATGTTGTTATCCCTTCCCATGTCTTTCTCCACCTTTCCCTCCCACTCATCTTGAGCAGGACTTCTATGGTTTCTAATTTGTCCATGCAATAATGTCTTGGAAAAGTGTTTTACAATTTCCAACTAGCATAGGTATTATTTGCTTCTTGATGTTATTGACTTCATTGTTTATAAAATGTAATGAAATTTGTCTTTGTAGCTTGATTAATTTTCTTCAATAGGTATGTAATGTGTGTTTGAAAACCATATTTTCTTCCTTTGTTGTGTGCAAAATGTTCTTGTTATTCCTCTGAACCTCTAAGTGGAATGTGATTACAGTATAAATGTTTTATACTGTAATGATGTCTATTCTCTGCATTAAAAACAAAACAAAACACCACAAAGTGTATGACCATTAGCATATTATGAATACTATCCTTTACTTTTATATTTCCTTTGTGGATTTCATTTTTATTAAATGCTCTAGGATTTTTGGCTAGTTTTCTGTTTTGAATTCTGTGTTTTACCTTTCATTTTCTCGTCACAGTGATTTACAGAGGGGTTGCAATTACATACATAGGGTAACGAGTACATTTCTTGTTGATCATTGTTACTCCCTCCCATGATTTTTCCCCCACTTTCTCTTCCTCCCGTCTCCCCCACCACCTAAGTTGTACAGTTCATTTCCAACATATTGTCTTGTGAGTATTGCTGTTATACTGGTTTACCCTTTGTCTTTTTCTCACCGTTAAATGGTGAATTCTATTTTCAAAAATAATCATTGAGCCAGGCGCCAGTGGCTCACATCTGTAATCGTAGCTATCCAGGAGGCTGAGATCTGAGGATTCTGGTCCAAAGACAGCCTGGGCACCAAAGTCCAAGACTCTTATCACCAATTAACCTCTGGAAAAGTGGAAGTGGTGCTGTGGTTCTTAGTGGTAGGGCACTAGCCTTGAGCTGAAGAGCTCAGGGACAGTGCCCAGGCCCAAAGTTCAAGCCCACAACTGGAAAAAAAAATTGAGAAATTGTACAAAGGTGTTCTAGTTCAGCATAAAAGTTTACAACTTGAGCAGTATTACCCTTTCATCATTCTTCTCCATTTTACGATTTTCTGTCCCTGCCCTGAAGTCACATAGTCCAATTTTGAACATAATGACTATATTCTCTCCCTCCTCCTCCCTCCATCCTGTGCCCCCACCATTTTCTTTTTCTTTTTTTTCATATATTTTTTATTGTAATTAATAGAAGGGTTACATTATATTCACCAGATAGAAGGTGCATTACTTCACAAACATTGATACCCTTTCTCATGTCCTGGTCCCCATTTCCCCTACCCCCCATCCCTCATCTTGTTTTCCCCCCTTCCCTATCCAATTTCAAATAACCAAACACGCATATATCCAATATATCAGATAACAAAGTGAAATACTCTAACAATATGAGACAAGCAAGGGACAACAAAAGAGATGAGAGATAACATAGTATATTAAGGACAACAATCACTCATTATATGGCTTTTGTTTTAATATCCTAGAGGTCCTTTCATTTAGCATCATACTATATGGCCTTATGTATCTAGGTTTTGCTCTACTGTAAATCTCAGCTAGGAGAGCCCAAGGTTTCTACTGATTATGACAAATGAGGGAAACCATTGAGCCTATGTTCCTTTGAGTCTGGTTTACTTCACTTAATAGGATTTTTTCTAAGTCTTTCCATTTCCTTACAAATGGGGCGATGCATTCTTTCTGATGGCAGCATAGAATTCCATTGTGCATAAATACCACATCTTGTTGATCCACTCATCAACTGAGGGACATCTGGGTTGGTTCCATATCTTTGCTATGGTAAATAGTGCTGCAATGAACATCATTGTGGTAGTGCACCCACCATTTTCTTTTCCTCTCCCGAGCTGTATTTTTTACACATTGCTCATGCTTTTTTGCCTAGACCATCACTGGACTTCGATCCTCCTATCACTACTAGCTGAGCACCTGGGACTACAGACATCTACTACCACAAGTGGCTTGTTCTTTAAGATGGGACCTTATCTGGGTAGATGCCTACTCTGAACTTACCCATCATAGTGAGGGGCAGGGTTAGGGGAGACTTTGTGAGAGGGTAAGGCTGTGGACCAAGAGATTTGATCTCAAGAGTACATGGAGGAAGTGGATGGGCAGACAGTGTTTGAGATGCCCACCAAATTGCACTTTGCCACGTGTAAAAGGAGAAGACATCAGACATCAGAATGCACTGATTAATTTAGCTCTCCATCTTTTTCAAGTAAACATATCCATTTGGAAAGCTTACTTGATTTGAAAGCGGATGAAGCCAGCTATGTGAGCCAAGGCGTGTGATGTATCTTGGATCCTTGGAGGATTGAGTAAGTTAAAAACAAAATAAGAAATGAGGGGAAGTAATTATTTAATCTAAAACCAGTAGAGGCGATGGAAGCCTATGGGTCAGCTCTCAGAAGGAAGCGGATCTGCTGGACATAATAGAACTCTCAATTATTTCAAATAGAAGTTCATCAAAATACTGCTCAGCAGTGGCAGAGTCTCAGCAGCAGTGAGCTGGAGGGAATTTCAGGTGGTTCTTTCCTCTTGCTTCCTGCTTAAACCTTTGTGGTGTATCTTGCAATTTGGCTGAGAAAGCCAGACTTTCTTAATGAGTACTGATGCAAAGCAAACGTTTGCTCATGTGGAATAAAAGGCAAAAGAGAATCAGAGAACCATGTAATTTAAAGTCAGAAGAAAGAGGGGAGTTCTTTTTTAGTTAACAACCCGAGTTATGGAAGATATTTAAATACATGTAATTTTATAAATCTTAAGTACATGTTATGAACTAAGATACAAATAGACGTCAGTAAGGAGTATGAAGCAAGGAAGAATGACACTTTACCTACATTTCACATTGCCATGGAAGATAGTAAAAGTGTAACAAGAGATGCCAGCACTCCTAATAATTTTACCTAGCCTTGTATGGCCCTTTGGGAAATAGATGTTTGGGCATTGAAACATATTGCACTGTAATTATTTGGTTTCATGTATCCGTCTTGGTAGCATGCCAACTCTGTGACAAAGGTATGTACCATTCATTTTTGTAATTGCCTGTCCAGAGCTCTAATTAGCTCCCAAATTGTGCTTGGTGCTTAAACAAAAGTTTGCTGAACGACTAAGAGAATACTTGGATAAAGAGTATACTTAGACAGTATATTTAGATTTAGTAAAAATCCCTCATGCCCCTCTATTCTATTTTTCTTTTTTCTTTTTTTTATTGTCTAGGTAATGTATAGAGGGGTTACAATTACACTGATAACCCCCTCTCATGGTTTTTGTCCCCATTTCCCTCCCCCACCCTCTCTCAATCATCTTGCTTCCTCCCTTTCCTTTCCTATTTCAAATAAATAAATGTATAGTCAATATACCAGGCAACAAAGTCAGATACAGTAACAATATGAGATCAACTAAAGGGCAAAAAAAAAAAGAAGAGAAATAACACAGTACATTAAGAACAGCAATCACACAAGATAAAGCTCTTGTTTCCATATCCTAGAGTTCATTTCATTTAGTCTCACCCTATATGACCTTATGTACCTAGGTTTTGAGCTATTTTAATCCTCTGCTAGAAGAGTCCTAGATGTGTACTCGGTCTATTCTAATTTGTTGTATGAAAATCACTGGAAGTGTCTGTGTTTAGCACAAAGTCTGACTTCATGGAATCGAATGTATTAAGAACCTCCTAGGTTTACTCACCAGATAGGAACTTGGAAAGAACAAGAGTTGTTCATATCCTCCTTACCCTCACTTTCTTCCTGCAGCTCAGATGACAGTCCCAAGGTATAGTTGCCTCAGTGTAATTATCATTAGTGTTTCATTTCAAAGATATTACCACTTGAAAACTAAATTATACCTTATTTATTTCACCATTTGTAATGCCCACGATCCTAACCCTATCTAGTTTTCAATGAGTGTGTGATTCTGTTATATAGGAATGGGATTCTTTTTCGTTGTTTTTTTTTTTTTTTTTTCCTGGCTACGGACAACCCCAATCTTGGTAATTCCGTAGAAACTCCTTAGAGCTGTGAGAGAGTTGAACGACAACTTAGGGAGTTGCCATTCTTGGTTTTCTCAACATGTTTCTGGCTTCAGTAAGATTCAAGAGATGAAACCATGCTAGTGACCTTTTTTTTTTTTTAATTGTTAACCCTTTCTGTGGTTGCTCGCCATTTGTCCCATTTGAAAAGGAAGTTTTCTCTGTGGTTTTGTATATGAAATTATTTCACACCAGTAAAAAAAAAATCCCACTGCCTAGAGAAAGGTCATAGAAGTGGCAAAACTGGTGATGACATTTCAACCCTAACTACCAAGTTAGTGATAAATGTGATCAGACACCTGTAGGAATCGATGCTATCCCATGACTTGTTGTACCTGTTTATCTTTCTCCTTTACCCATATCTAGTCAGTCGGACTGGCCCCACTCTGTATTCTTATTGACCTGAGTTTTAAATGTAGTTACTGTGTCAGATAATCATTCAATATCCATCTCTCAAATATTTTGCATATGCTTAAACTAGGAATATACAGATTATTCGAAAGACCTCTGCATTACTGAAATTCTTGAAATTCATGTTATGGAAAATATGACACAAGGTAGCACATTCAATTTGGATATGCTAATATGACACTCTGTCCAAAACAATGGCAGTCTATCCAAAGAGTGAGAGAAGCAAGAGCAATTGATTTACAGTTCAGTTTGTGATACACAATCACATGTTTAAGTCTAGGAGTTTTATAGTTAGGGATGTAGTCCTGGGTTTTGAGGAGGAGACTGAAACTAGAGGAGAGAATTTTAAATGACTGAGAAAGAGGTGAGAGCTTGTCTTTACTAGTATTGAGTTTTTAAAATGCCAATTCTGAAATTAGACTATCTGGGGTAAATTTCTCCTCTGGTAAGATATCTAAAAGACCCACTTGCTTATCTTTCTGAACTGTCTTGGTTGTAGTTATGTTAAATCATTTCTGTTCAACTTATATAGACTTCAACAAATACTAGGGAATTTCTTAAAAAATCTTTCTTGATTAGGCAAAAGACATGGATTTAATGGAAATATTATTAAATAGATTTATTTTATTATGTACTACTCATGTTCCTCTAATGACAATCTCACATCGATTAGTCTATTGATCCATCTGCTATCTGGAACCATGCAAAATGTTGATTTCCTGAAAGGAAATCATAAGGAGAGAAGTATTGCAAGGAAGGAAAAATAATGTCCCACAAATGAACACATCCCAGTACCAGATCCCAAACTGCTGTTGTTTTACAGATAGTCCCACTTATCTCGAGGTGTGTGAGATAAGGCGATCTAGATTTTATCTTGGAAATGACTCAAGGAACATAATCCTGATTGGAGACATCTGGGCAAAGAATTCTTAGCTTCCTTTCTCTTTGTTACCCTTAGGGCACAGAATAAGAACAATACCAAGTTTTTAACCCAGTATTTCTCACTCAAAAGCCTAAATCATTTGGTAGTTCTTTGGTCCTATAATCATTATCGACTTCTCCTACTGCCAAGCATCAAGAAATTTTCTCCAACAGAAGATTAGAGACATTACTTGAGCAAAATGATATGGCAAGAAAGTGGCCAAAGAGAGGAACTGTCTTCTGGATCCATTTTATTTGGTTTTTTTTTTTACCAGTCCTGGGCTTGAGCTCAGGGCTTGAGCACTGTCCTTGGACTTTCTCAAGGCTAGCACTCTACCACTTTAGCCTCAGCACCACTTCCGGCCTTTTGCTATGTATGTGGGGTATCAAGGAATCGAACCCAGGTCTTCATGCATGCTGGGCAAGCACTCTACCACTAGGCCAAACTCCCAGCCCCTGGATCCATTTTAAGTAGTGTTTTTGTTCAGGGTTGTGAGTAAAGATATAGGAATGGTTTGCTTTGAGTAGCCTTGAAGGAGAAAAGAACTGAGAGGAGGTATAGGTCCTGAGAAGATGGCACAGAAGGAGAAAAGAACTGAGAGGAGGTATAGGTCCTGAGAAGATGCCACAGAAAGTAATTTTTCAGATATTTATGTTATCAGAGCGATGAAATGACCTGGGGAAATCCAATAACAAAAATAAAGTAGTCACGACTAGGATAATATTAATAGTCCAGGATTGTGAAACAATGCCAGGCACTCTTTTAACAACTTTTCAATCCTCACAATAAGACCTGTTAGAGCATAGGAATCCAATTATTCCCATTTTACATATGATAAGCCAAAGGCAATTGCTTAGGCAATTCTAGGATTCCAATTTGATTAAGACAATTTTATCTTGGGCCAGGTTTTTTCTTACAGATGATGAGAAATAGTATTAGGAATCATTAGAAAAATGTAATACTAGATTGTTTACAACTTAGACCTGCAAGCATATAAATTTAATATATGTGTATTACAATATTGTTCATTCTTTGAAATTGTAATTGGCACAAAAGATGTTTTAATTATAACCTCTAGGTCACTTAGTTATGATTTCAGACCAAACATGTGTTCTTTCTTACTTGCACTAATCAGGACTTCTCTAGCTAGGAAAGAGGAACACCCACAGAGACTCAAGACTGTGCTATAATTTGTACAGGCATTGAAGAACATATCTACTTTGAAAAATCCTCAGAGAGTTTAAAAGTTGGAAATGCATTTAAAATTGCACCCTGCAGACTCTTGAGTATGTTTTTGTCTACATTAATAGTTTTGGAACGGGAAAAAAAAACCATGCAATATGCTTCCCTTCTATTTTTAAAGAGGAGTGGACAACACTGCGTTGACGCCAGGCATACTTCTGCACAGCATTGGACCCCGCAGGTCCAGGGGAGGCAGGAGGGACTCATAGACTCTAGCTTAACCCATGTTCTGTATGGAAACTCCAGCATCAGTGAGTGACTTAAAAGGGTGTTGGAGAAAGAACACCAATGCTGGAAGCAGAAGCCCAGGGTTTGTATACTAGCTCTGTAATGTGTGATAATGCATCAAAGGTCTTGTCAGCTTACGTTTGTCTGTATGACATGGAAAGAATATCCAGTTTACTCCTAGTTATGAGATTATCTGAGCCAATATAAGTTTAGTGTATGGACTGATAAATTAATAATTTGTTGAGGGTTTAACATAAACAAACATTTAATTCATTCATTCTGCAAATACCTATTGAATTGCATATACCTATGGACTATTGTGATCTAGGCAAAGTTTTAGTCAGGGATTATTTTGTTGTTTGATCAGGTTTACATTCTTACATTTAATCAGTGAATGAGTTAGGCATGTAATTGGGGAAAATAGACCCTAAATAGGAAAACAAAGACATATATATGTTTGAGCTATATATATAGATAGATAGATATAGATATAGATATTTTTTTGCCAGTCCTGGGCTTGAGCATTGTCCTTGGGATTTTTTCAAGGCTAGCACTCTGCCACTTGAGCCACAGCACCATTTCCAGCCTTTTTCTATGTATGTGATACCTAGGAATTGAACCTGGGTCTTCGTGCATGCTAGGCAAGCACTCTACCACTAGGCCAAACTCCCGGCCCTATATATAATTTTATATAGGAACAATTTTTGCTAACTGACAAGCATCTTAAAATAGAGTGGCTAAGGCCAGCAAGTATATCTAACTGACCTCAAGTTCAGAAGGTCAGGGATCCAGGAGAGACTTAGCTGGTCTTTGAGGCCGAGGGTTTCTCCTGAAGTTGTAGTCAAGCTCTTGCTGTCATTTCCATGCTTGGCAGAGCTGCAGGATTCTCCTCCATGTTCACTTACATGGTCAGTGTCAAGAGGCTTTGGTTCCTTCTCACATGGGATTCTCCATGGGCCCGCTTATAACATGGCATCAGGTTTGCCCCAGAGTGAATTGTCCAACACAAAGGAAAGGAGAGGAGAAGGGAGGAGCGAAAGGGGGTGGGGATAGATATGTTTTAATAACCTGGCTCAGAAGTGACTTATCATTGCTGCTGCTTCTCTCTTCTGTCAACTCTACAGGCCAGCACTAGTCGAGGAAGGGTGTGACTGCTAGGAAGTGGGACTCATCTGAGCGGTCTTAGGTGGGGTGTCAGTACTAGATGGCATGTAGTCCAAGGTGCTGTGGAAGTAATGAAATGCCGTGGCACAGAATGGCAGTGAAGCAGGGTCTTACTTAACCTTTCTGTTAGGAAACTGAGTCATGAGGGTATTAGAATAAACAAAGAGCAGAAGCAAGCTCAATGGATCAGATCAACTAAATGGAAAACTGAAGAGGGATGCCACCGTGACCTGAGGAGAGCCAGGAGGTGTGTGTGTGTGTGTGTGTGTGTGTGTGTGTGTGTGTGTGTGTGTGTGTGTGTAGTGTGATGATGGCAGGGATGGAAGGGCTTACGTAGGGACCCAAGTGAAGGGTGTGTGTGGGGGGGAGTAGACGGTAGCTGGATTGTTGCAAGGAGTTTGGGGAGATGAAATGGTGGTTATGACTTGAAATGGAGGAACTCAGGTCCCTGACAACTGAGCGTTTGGGGCAGGAAGTGGGCTTTCAGAATTCAATTGAGATTCTGGGCTGAAGAATTTCTGGAAGAAGCTGGAGGGCAGGGTAGTCAAACAGGCCAAGCCATCGGAGCAATATTGAGTTATTCGAACAGAACAGCTTCCGGACACTTTCTCAGAAAGTGACTCCTAACCTGCACCTAAGACCAGCAAAGGAGTTGGGTATAGAAAAGCATGTAGATGTAGGTGGAGCCCTTCCTGACAGATGCAAAGGCTTCAAGGTAAAAGAGATTTGTGCACTCTAGTAATGGCGAGGGGGACAAATTGTACAGATGAGCAATGGTGAAGGAGAAAGAATGGTCTGAGATGTCACTTGAAGCTCAGGCAAGGGCCAAGTCATAAATATCATGAAGCCATACTATGACGTTTCTCTTTTTCCCAAAGGTCATAAGAAGCCAATCAAAAACTTCAAGCAAGGCATAGGCCTGCACTTTAGAAAGATCTTTCTGGTACCTTTTGGAGACAGGATGGGAGGAGAGCAAGAGTGGAAATAGAAAGGCCTGGTTTGCAGGCTATTTCAACAGTTTATAGTCCATATGTGAGCATATGGTACCAGGTACAGGTTGATGACAGCAAGGAAAAGAAATAGCAGGCAAATCAGACTTTGTGGGAGGAGAGACTTTCAAGCTGTGCTAGAAGACTGGAGTGACAGTGTGGGTATGTGTGCACATGGTAAGAGCAGGGTGAGGCTGGATTCCCAAGTTTCTTTTTTTTCCTGTCTCAACATGGATCATTTTATTTCTTTTTAAAATATTTTTTCATATATTTTTTATTGTAATTAATAGAAGGGTTACATTATATTCGCCAGATAGAAGGTGCATTACTTCACATACATTGATACCCTTTCTCATGTTTTGGTCCCCATTTCCCTCCCCTACCTCTACCCCTCATCTTGTTTTCCCCCCTTCCCAATCCTATTCCAAATAACCAAATAAACATATATAAATATATCAGATAACAAGGCAACAATGTGAGATAACCAAGGGACAGCAGAAGAGATGAGAAATAACAGCACATTAAGGATAACAATTACACATTATATGACTTTTATTTCTATATCCTGGAGGTCCTTCCATGTAGTGTCATGCTATATGGCCTTATGTATCTAGGTTTTGCTCTTTTGTAAATCTCTGCTAGGAGAGCCCAAGGTTTCTACTGATTATGACAAATAAGGGAAACCATTGAGCTTACATCACTTAATATGATTTTTTCTAAGTCTTTCCATTTCCTTACAAATGGGGCGATGTTGTTCTTTCTGACAGCAGCATAGAATTCCATTGTGTATAAATACCACATCTTGTTGATCCACTCATCAACTGAGGGGCATCTGGGTTGGTTCCATATCTTTGCTATGGTAAATAGTGCTGCAGTGAACATCATTGTGCTAGTGAATTTAGTATGTCCTTGTTTCTGGACAATTGGGTAAATGCCAAGTAGTGGAATTGCTGGGTTATAGGTGGATTTCCAAGTTTCTATTGGTCCATCTCCTCAGTGTGTTCAGAAGGTTAGATTGGAGTTAGGTAGAGGGTTAGTGGAAAAGGGGCTGGAGAAAATCAGCCAATCTTGCTCGTGATACCCTTGCAATAGCGATGAGATACAACTATTAAGAAGGTTATGCAATGTCTGTCTGATTTGGCTTACAAAGCCAAATCTTGGTCTAAGACCTACCCCAGGCAAGTGAAAGACCCTATCTCAGGAATAAGCTAAAAAAAAAAACTAAAAAGAAACAAAAGGGGTTGGAGGCATGGCTCAAGTGGTAGAGTGACTAGCAAGCTCAAAACTCTGAGTTTAAACTTCTAGTACGAGGGACAGAGAGAGAGAGAGAGAGAGAGAGAGAGAGAGAGAGAGAGAGAGAGAGAGAGAGAGAGAGAGAGAGAGAGAGAGAGAGGTGAATTTCTGAATTTGGGAGTTATTAACATTGATATTTTAAAAGTCATGCAAAAATGCAATACATATGGTCTTGAAAGGAGGATGAAGATAGAGTAGCAAAGGGCCCTGGGAATCCTGACTTTGTTCTAGAGATAAATAGATGACTTCAGCTATCAGCACCATCACTCCGTCCTTCCTGCAAGTGCCAGGAACATGCATCAAACAAAGAATGGAATAAAGAACTAAAGGAAGGGAAAGGAAAGCCAGGTCTATGGAGAAAGAGCTGGCTAGGACAGGCAGAAGGGGATAAAAACACGATGAGGTGACACCCAGAATGAGAGAGTGGCAGACTATGTGAGAAGCTACAGAGACACAAACATGTTTCCTCCCCTTTCCTTCCTTCCTTCCTTCCTTCCTTCCTTCCTTCCTTCCTTCCTTCCTTCCTTCCTTCCTTCCTTCCTTCCTCCTTTCCTCCCTCCCTCCCTCCCTCCCTCCCTCTCTCCCTCTCTCTCTTTCTCTCTCTCTTTCTTTCTCTTTCTTTCTTTCTTTCTTTCTTTCTTTCTTTCTTTCTTTCTTTCTTTCTTTCTTTCTTTCTTTCTTTCTTTCTTTCTTTCTTTCTTTCTTTCTTTCTTTTTTTCCAAAGAGTCATCAGTGATATTGACAAGAGAGATTCAAGGAAACAATGGATGAAATTATAGTAGATAAAACAGTAACTAGGACCCAGTGAAGAGGAAACAGGATGAATAGGCATCTTTTCCAGAACTTTTGCTCCAGAAGGAAATAATATTGTGTGTATGTGTGTGTATATGCATGTGTGCATGAATATGTGCACACACACTTTTACATTGTCATGAATGACAGGGAGACGTCCTTGATAGAACAAGAGGAGGATAATATAAGAAAAGATATCACCTAGATCATGCGTGTATTGCAAATAATTTAGTTTGAACTTTTACATTTTCTAGTCCACCCCTTCTTCCAACAATGACAAATTTATTTTAGGATTTGATGACTCTTCTTTCAGTTTGCAAAACTGATTTTCCTAACAGGCTGAATTATTCGTTTCAAGTCTGATTCATGCCTAAGTGGAGTGCCTTGAAAAATGACCTGCTGTTCGTGTGTGTGGTGGGGGGGGTATGGGCATCCATCTTCTGTATAACACAAAGATCTTGTGATACCCTCAAGAAGAAGGTGAAGGAATCATCAACAGGATGCCATAGTTCAATGCTAGCTCAATGTTCACAGCAGAAGGCACCCAAAGGAGAGAAACCTGTCTAAAGAATGAGAGACACTTAGTATTCCTGCCTCATTTCCAAGGCTTCCTTCTCTGGCTCGTGCCAGCCAGCTTATTGGGGAAAGAATTAGCCTATGTAATCTGCTTGAAAACCCCTTAACCTTCCCTCCCCAATTTCTTTTGCATCCCTTCTCTGCGCCCTCCTTTTTTCCTTCTTTCTTTGATACATGTTCCTGGCACTTAAGGACGGAATGACAGCGCTGATGGCTGAAGTCATCTATTTATACCCAAAATAAGCACAAAATAGACAAGAGATTGCGCAAAATAACATGAATTTTGCCTCCAAAGTATTTGGCCTGGAGAGAACAGAAGACTGGCTGTTCTGAGTCCTGACCTTCTCTTGGACTACGCTTGTCCCTGCTCAATGAGCGAGATGGTAACTTCTACAGAGGATGACCAGTTTACAGGATGACCAGTTTCTTATTTAATCCTCCCCAAAGTTCTGAGAGGTAGTTGATTATGACCCTGTTACTATTGAAAAGAACTGTCCCTGAGAAATCTTGAGTGTGATGAGTCATGCCTGTAATACCAACACTCAGGAAGCAGAGATAGGAACAGTGTGAGTTCAAGATCAGCCTGGATTACATAGCAACACCCAGTGTCACATAGAAAATAGCCACTGAGGTGTATTAAGTAGATGCTCTGTGATGGGTTTGCATTTGTTCATTCTTACATACCTTATCTTATCTCTTCCTGGAGAGGATGTAAGGAGGGTGTTGAGAGGGGGCTAGAAGAGCAGGATGAACTTTGGTTGATTTAGACCTTATCTGCTTAGGATGTGAACTGATCAGGTGATAGGTAAATGAGCTAGATTATGTATAGCTGTAATTTCCCAGATCTTAGGGTAATAAGTCCATGTCTGTGAAAATGGTGTAACCTCAGGCAAAGGACTGATGTAAGCCAAGGTTTTCCTTTAGTGCTCTAGGTTACATTTTTCTTCATCCTGTGCTGTCCTTATCTCTTCCTCTATAGCAGGTGACCCGGAGGCTTTTCCTGATCATTAAAGCCTACTCCAGAGAGAAAGAAACAGCTAAACTCATTCTCAAACAGGTGTGAATTGCACATCAGCTCTAGTGGATGAGCTCCTTTTGAGGTATTTTCCTTTTAAGAGGAGGAATAAAAGACTCAAACAAAAGAAATGGAAGCTTTTGAGGAAGAACTCTTGTAACTGGTATACAGTAGGGTAATTAAGACACAGTTTCACCTGGGAAGCTTTCTTTTGTCTCTTTGTACATCCATCAAGTTTGTTACCATGGCCAGAGAAGGGACCAGGCCAGCATGGGAATGACAGAATCCCCCCACCAAAGGCTCTGCCTTTCCTCCTCTTCTGGCTTACATTCTGAGGTATGCTCTTAGATTTGGGAGAGTGCTTTTATTTATATACATGTCACTGATAGCTCAGAAGTGACAGAACACTTTATAATTTGAATAACTGCACCACTGCTTTAAAAATGAATTAAGATGTCCCAAGAGCATGGTCTAGTGGCAGGGTGCTTGCTTAGCATGCATGAAGCCCTTGGTTTGATTCCTCAATACTACATACACAGAAAAAACTGGAAGTGGTACTGTGGTTCAAGTGGTTGAGTGCTAGCCTTGAGAAAGCTCAGGGACAGTACTCCGGCCCTGAGCTCAAGCCCCAGTACTAGCAAAAATAAAGTAAAATAAAATAAAGTAAGATAAGGTAAAATAATCTTTACATTTTCTAGTTTCGAGCACCTTTATAAAGAATATTTCGGACTGACCATCCTTATAGGAAGGGGTTTTGGTAAAGATAGTCAGAGTTGTTTTTAAAGTATAGCTTTTTTTTAAAAAATATAGTAATACATGCTCATTCACTTAAGACACTGAATACATTATCATATAAGGAAAATGTATCCATTCCTTCTTCTCTTTCTAATTTTTGTTCTCCTGGAAATACTAATTCAGAGTATCTTCCTAGTTTCCCTGGTATTCTTACAGATTTACCCATTGATAGTTGTTTATGTATGTACCTATTTTTTTATTCAGATGTTTTTAATTTCTCCGACAAAATACATGCCAGAAACAAGGTAAAGGAGAAACAACCTATTGTAGCTCATGATTTCAGATGGTTGAGTCCATTGTGGAGGGGAGGATGTGGTAAGGCAGAGATGCCAACTCATGGCAACCAGGAATCAGAGTGGAGCAGTAAGAAGAAGCAGAGACAGTTCCCTCAGGCCACACTCAGTGGGGCCCATTTCCTCCAACCAGGCCTCCCTTTCCAAATTTTAAATGCGTCAGTGGATTAATAAACCATTCATGGCATCAGAGACTTCATAATCTAATCTGTTAGAATGCCCTCACAGACACCAAAAGTGAGCTTTGCTAATCTTTCAGGTATTTCTCAATCCAATCAATCTCATGATCAAGATTTACCATCACATAGGTGTGTATATGAGTAGACATATATATATATATGTATTTGCATATGCACATACATAAATGCATATTATGGGGTTTATTTTCTATTTTTTTAAATAAAAATAGAATTAAGCTATATAAATGATCTACAATTTCTTTTTCACTGAATATAGGTCCCAAAAGCCCCTCTAGCCAATAAAATCAAATCTTGTCTATACTTTTTGTGTATGTGTTTGTGCCACTCCAGAGCCTTGATTTCAAGGCCTGGGCTCTGTACTTGAGTTTTTGTTGCTCAAGGCTACTGCTTTATCACTTGAGCTACAGCTCTATTTCTGGTTTTTTATTTATTTATTTTTGCCAGTCCTGGGGATTGACTACACACTGTCCTTGAGCTTTCTCAAAGCTAACACTCTTTTTCTTTTTCTTTTTCTTTGTGGGTCATGGGGCTTGAACTCTGGGCCTGGCCACAGTCCCTGAGCTCTTCAGCGCAAAGCTACTGCTCTACCCCTGGGCCTGGGTGTTGTTCTTGAGCTCTTCAGCTCAGGCCTATTACTCTACCACTTGAGCCAACAACCCCACTTCCTCTTTTCTAGTGATTAACCGGAGGTAAGACTCTCAGGTTCTTTAGTGCCTTGGTTGGCTTTAAACCTCAATCCTCAGATCTCAGCCTCCTGTATAGCTAGGATTACAGGTGTAAGCCACTGAGCCCAGCTTCAAGGCTAGCACTCTTTGAGCCACAGTACCATGACTGCCCTTTTCTATTTATGTGATACTGAGGAATTGAACCCAGGGCTTCATGCATGCTAGGCAAGTACGAGACAACTAGGCCATACTTCCAGTCCCTACTTCTGGCTTTTTTTTTATGCTTAATTGGAGATAAGAGCCTTTTGGACTTTCTTGCCTGGGCTGGCTGTGAACTGGGATCCTCAGATTTCAGCCTCCTGAGTACCTAGGATTACAAGTGTGAGTAACCAGCGCTCCACTAGTTTACACTTTTAATAGCATTTTCTGTAGCATGTCATTTAATTATCACTGATGTGCGTTTAGTTATTTTCAGTGTTCAGTAAAACTCTCTAACCGAGAGAAAAAAATCTAGTAGCAAGTGGGTAAAATATAAAAATGCATAATTCTCAGAGCAAACTTATATAAATGTACAGATGCTCAATACTCTAGGGACATAGATAGGCAAATAGGAATCATTCCCTATGTTGTTTATGCAGTAGATTGAGTTTTGTCAATACTTCATGTAGTAAAGCAATGGGAAATGGACACAATCATATCAAATTTGTCTTCCAAAGACAGTGTTATCCATGTTTGGAATTCCAGCTGACAATAAAAGCGTCAAGAATGGTGCTTTTTAAGGAAAATGTTAGAGAGGTTTACTATCAGATCCAGTAATTTTATTTCACTGTGATGCTCAGGAGAGGAAAGTCTACATAGTGATTTTATCACAGCCTTAGCACACACAAGTCAGGTTCCTTGTCAGTGCTCAGTAAATGTTTACTGTCAGTGTTACTTGACACACCAGAGACAGGAAGGAAAAACAATGCTTAAATAAAACAAAAAAATCAGAGAAAATCAGGACAAAAGACTAACCAACCATGAAAAGACACTGGTGAGTGTTTTTAAAATATTCAGGAGCATGAATTCCGTACAGATGTCCTACTCTTCTAAGCAACAGAAGCCCCAGGGATGGGGACGTCAATCATGTGTTTCTCTGGCTACCAAACAGCATGCTGTGGTTATGTAGTAAATCTTAAACATAAAGAAAACTCCCCCAAAGGATGGCTCTAATTATTTTCTCAAATTGTGTGTATCTGTACTCTGATTTCATTCCTCAAAAGAAATGCAAGCTACTAACATCTTGCTTTCTTTTTCCTTTTATTCTTCCTTCTCACGCCTTCCCTCCCTCCCTCACTGCCTTTCTTCCTTGTTCCCTCCCTCCTTCTCTCTCTCTTTTCTTTGTTTCTTTCTTTTTTTCTCTCTCTCTTATTTTCTTTCTTTCTTTCTTCCTTCCTTCCTCTCTTTCTTTCTTTCTTTCTTTCTTTTCCTCTCCCTTCTTCCTTCCCTACTCCATTGCTACCTCCCTCTCCCCCTCTCTCCTTACCTCCTGCTTCAAATATAACGTCAGAATGCTAGCTAGTATTCCAACATTTTCCTATGAAGATCAGGACAGGTTGTATATACCCTTTATAACTAGTTATGGGCTATTCACCTACTATGGCATGAAACCTTCTGAGGGGCCTGTACTAAAGCACAGAATATGTGTCAGCCTTTGATATTTTAACAGTCCTATTTCAAATCTGAATAGTACAGGGTGGGGCAGTGCAGAGGAGAGGATTGATTAGAATGTAAGTGTGCTAAGTTGTGAAGAAAAGAATGAAATTCCTGAAGAGGAGATGGCTTTTGAGTCTTGAAGAATGGTGATTGGACTTCTTCCAGAGGTGATAGAAATAATGCATGCAAGCACATGGATCAGGGAAGGGGCATAAGAACAGCATAAGTCAGCTCTGGCATGTCTGGCAGATTACATGATGGGAAAGAAGACCTGACATTGTCCAATGTGTAGATTCTGGAAGGCTTTGTTGAAGAGGCAGGCTCCAATAAGAGAAAAAGCCAATGGAGTTCCAAGCAGAGGGAAAAATGCAAGTTATACTTCCATGAAGGTAGTTATGGAGAATTTCCTTACATTTGATAGAAATGGTGATAAGGAATTCTCAAATATCTAATTGGAGGCACACTATGGTATTATAGTTACAATCACAGCTGGATTCAGGCTGCTTGGTCCAGATCCTAGCTATGTGTTCTTAGCTGGTTAGTTATAAATTGGAGATAATAACAGATCTATGGATTTCTGGAAGAACTAAGAGTTAATATGTGTCAAGTGATCAACATAGTAAGTGTAGTGCATGTAATAGCTAAGTACAAATAAATCTTAGTGAAAGTAAGTAAAACATAGTCTCAGAGGCTCTAGTCACTGATGGTTTGGCCTCATTGTGGAAGCATGTGGTGAGACAACATCATGCCATACCATATGTGGGAGAGCTAGGAGAGGCCCTTTCATGACTAGTCCCCAGTGAGCTATAGCTCTTCTGCTATAACTTTAAAAGTTCCACTATCTCCCATCTCCCAATACTGCTATGTTTGGGACCAGGCCTTTTAAGACACTGGCCCTTGGAGGCATTCAATATTTAAGTGTAGCTGTAGTAAATTGCTAGGATGAAATTATCTCACTCCTGGCTCAATCTTTGATCAATGCATTGCACACATCAATAACTTTTAAGATTATGATTTTTTGAGGCCAGGGTTGAATTTTATGTAGGAGTTGATATGAAGTAAACTAGATGGAGAATGTGTGGGACAAAAAATTGTCCATAAATGAAATGAATACAGCAGGAGCCAGAATCCTGAGCTGCAAATGATCATGGGAGTGTTTACCTTTCTAGAAGCTTGATGGAAAGGTTTGGATTTCCTCAGGCATGAAGTAGAGGACTTAAAATGATTTTACTTAGATGAAAATAGCCTGGAATACGGAGGATAAGCTTATAATATATCCAGGATTAAATAGATACTCTTTAAACACCTTCAGCCATATCCTTTCTAACCAAATGTAAAACACCTTTGAAAACATTTCATTCATTAACTTGTATGATAAACTACTTACATTGGTACTAGTTGTGCTGGAGACTACAGAATAGAAAGCAAGCCATTTCTGTATCTCAAGGACTTGACACTGAAATGGGGAGGTGAAGTTAACACAAGGTATGGTGAACTCAAGGACCATGGGCATATCTGAAACTACTAGAGCTATGGAGTTATTTAGCTAGTTGACAGCCAGCATGTGTTTGGTTTTCTAGATGTACTGGTCAATATAAAACTGCTCTCTTAGTTGAGCAATTTATTGGTCATTGCAGATAATACTATAATAAATAGTCCCTAGACCTAAGTGGTTTAATATAAGGAAGGTTTATTTCTTGTTTTGACTATTGGAATTGGGCATTTCTGTTCCCTGAGCTTTGGAGCTCAAGGTTAAGTCTCTACCACTTTGAACCACAACTCCATTTCCGATTTTCTAATGGGTAATTGGAGTTGAGAGTCTCATGACCTTTCCTCCTGGGCTGGCTTTAAACAGTGATCCTCCGATCTCAGCCTCCTGAGTAGGTAGGACTCTAGGCTTGAGCCCCCAGTACCCAGAGATCCACAGCTTTGTAAACAGAATGTCAAAACCTGGTTGCAGGGAAAACAATTCAAGGTATTTCACACTATAAGACATGCATTGAAAGCACACATGAGATGTAAAGCTACTCATCTATTTTATAGCTAGTGCCTGATGGTAAAGGACCCCATCTAACTTCTTTTTATTAGTATTTTAACATGTATCTATAGATGAAATTGTGTGCACATGGAAAGACTTGAACAGAACATCTTCCAATGTGTATCTGGGTCAAACCAAGTTCCTGTGGCTTTTATCATTAGGAGAAGATTGGGGAAAAGGCATTTGCAGAAACTAGAGGCCTTCAGGACCTTTTTAGTGTATGTTTACAGATGTAAAAGTATGAAGTAAGGGTAAGAACATGTGGTTTTCTGCTTTTTAGAAAACAGATCAGGTGTTCATTTCAACTTAAAGGGTAAGTCAACATTAGCTATTATGGATATGAAAATGAATGAGTCTTACTTTTAATCCTACAACAGAGTAATCATTTGCATTGGATAAAATTACATGGTTAGCCCAACTGGGCTACCTTCAAGCTTAATTGTCACTCTCTCAGTATCCAAAGAGGCTATGTTCCAAACCCCCAAGTGGATACCTGAAACTACCAATGGTATTATTCACTATGTATATTGAGTTTTCCTATATATACATACTTGTGATAAAGTTTAATTTGTGGATCCAGCACACTAAGAGATGAGCCAACAGTAGCTAATAAAAAGGAACAATTACAGTGAAGTCTGTCTGTCTGTCTCTTGCAGGTCTCCATCTTTAGGACAAATCATAGTCAAGTTAAATAATAGTTTCAGACTTTGTTGGCTACAGGTAACTGGGAATGTGGGTAAGCATAGAGGAATCTATGGTGTAGATGTCTTTCTAACATTTGTGGTTAAGAAAGCATTTAAAAGTAAGTATAAACTGGGTGCTTGTGGCTCATGCCTATAATCTTAGCTGCTCAGGAGGCTGAGATATGAGAATTGCAGTTAAAAGCTAGCTCAGGAGATTCTTATCTCTAATAAACTATTCAAAAATGCCAGAAGTGGTGCTGTGGCTCAAGTGGTAGCTTTGAACACAAAGAGGCTCAGGGACAGTGCTCAGGCCCTGAGTTCAAGCACCAGGATTGACAAAAAAGTGTTAGCAGACACTGTAACATGTTAAGTAGGCAAGACAGAGATTGTGTAGACAGCTTTTAAACCACATATTTCCAAACCACGATTTCCAAAAGAATACTGACCTCTAGGAGTCAAATATTTCAGTTCTGTTGTATCCTATGCCATTGCCTGAACATATATCACCAGCAGAGCCTTGAAATATGAGATTTCTTTTCATTAACACCCTCATGAACCTCATCACCAGGTTCACTGTGATTTTTTTTTTCATGATATACTTGCTCTTTTGCCTGAGGCTGCCTACAGGAGGCCATGCTCCAACTTTCCCATAAAAATGACTTCCACATTCCACATCCCAATTACTCTAAAGGACCTGCCCAAGATGCCTATAAAACTCCACTATGGTCCACACCACCTTCTAACTAATATTCTACATGTGTTTTTGATCATTGAATCAGATTTTCAAAAGTCAAGATAGTTTTCCATGAGGAGTTTGAGTAAACACATAAACCTTTGTTATTTATATATGTGGTTCAAAAAAATAACATATGAGGCCCAAGCTGTAGAGAAAGCATTAAAGTCAGATGAGCGCAAATCTTGGGGGAGACACTCTCAGAGTGACATTGAGAAAGTTGGCTAATCTTTTTTTTTATTCTCTGTCCTGCCCTGATTTATGGTTACCTCCATACCTCCATGGTTATTGAGAAACTTAGATGAGCTCATGTCGTCCAAAGGGCTTACACCAGAGGTGTAAACTTGTCCCTGTCTTTATTAGGTATTATTAGATACCAAGGAAGAAACACATAGAGGTTAAACTATTCTTAGGAATGCCTTTGACTGCAAGTGACAGAATCTTAGATTCATCTTGAATTAGACACTACAAGTAATGTATTGGCTCATTTAATTAGGAATTTCTGGGATGGAATAGAGGATTGTTTGATCCAGCTGTTCCAAATACCATAATGACTGAAGATCTAGTTCATCAAGATTCTCCTGCTTCTGCCCTCTTCCCATGTTAAGGCTTTTTTCTTGGGTTGGCTTCTTCATGTCATGCCTAAAATTTCTCAAGGGATATAGTTCTCTCTGAGGAAAAGATGACTTCTGCTACAAACATTGATCAATAACTTTTCTCTGTTTGAACTAGTTTAAGTCATAGACCTGAACCCATCACTGAACCTAGGGAGATTTGATTATTTGATCAGCTTAGACTAATCAGAGCTAACTTATAGGACTGAGAAGTGGAGATGAAATGTCTTAAATCACAAAGTTGGAGAAGGTTTTTTCCCCCCAATAAGGCAAAAAGGAATTGGGAAAGGAATAAATATTGAGACTGTCCACTAGCAAATCTACTTTAATTTTTTTGCCAGTCCTGGGGCTCGAACTCAGGGCCTGGATACTGTCTTTAGACACTTTTTGCTCAAGGCTAGCGCCCTGCTACTTGAGCCACAGCATCACTTCTGGCTTTTTCTGAGTATGTGGTACCGAGGAATCGAACCCAGGGCTTCATGCATGCTGGGCAAGCACTCTACTACTGAGCTACACTCCCTGCTCTCTACTTTAATTTTTAACCATACCACATACTCTTTCCTTACCATATACATACCTTCAAAAGTTCATACCCACTTGAGCCACATGTGACTCTTTCAAGAGAGATATAGTCAGTGTTATTTTGAGCTGTACAGCTAGGACATTTGACTGGTAAGCCATCCTCTAAGTGAGTTTCCAGTTGAATCTTTTCATAGTCTGACAACTTACACCTAAATGATATCATCCACTTCTTGGCTACCCACATGCTCAGCTCTGCCTTTGGAAATGGAATACCATAGTTTTCATATGACTACATGTTCTGAGCCTGCCTTCCACCTGCTCCTTGAGTAAGTATAGCCATAGTCCAAACTCTTAATAAAGGAACTGAGCCAAAGTCATACATGTAGTTTTCTTGAGACAGTGTCAAAATTGTATCATTTGTGCTCTGTTTCCTTGCTGTCTTCTTTCTTGGGAGGAAGGTGGCCCTGTGATTTATATGACTGGTCAGATAAAGGATCACATCAACCAATAATCTAGGGAAAGTATCAATTCTGCCTCTTTTGTTGGATCATATCCAAGAACTGCTGGAACAAAAACGAGGGCATGGGGGCTCAGAATCCCGTGTTTTAACAAAATCTGCCAGGGCATTCTAGACTTTGAGTGCTCTTGCTACAAGTGATTTGTTGCTCCACATAACAACGATAGCAGTTTTTAGTGTTACAATGTGGGGGGAAGGCGGGTGGAGATACTGACATCTACTAGATAGGGCTAGGCACACTAAATCTATGGTACTTTAACAATGCCCTCTAACACACATTTATCTGGTATCTGAAGTCGATAGTGGTCAGCTTAGAAAACTTGCTTTAAGGGATTACAGGGTCATGAAATAGAAGTCTGTGGCTCTCTGGCTAACCTGTAGAGAACTATCTACTTGTTTTGAACTACCTCTGGCCTATAGTCTATATTTCACCACATGGTAGCCATCAGTCATATGTATCTATTGAGCAGTTGATATGGCTAGTTAAAGCTAAAAATTAGTACCAAGGAGTATAATATCTCAATGATGTTCCACACTTACTTTATATTGAAATGATAATTTTTGGGGTGGGGGGTCATGGGGCTTGAACTCTGCCTGGGCGCTGTCCCTGAACTCTTCAGCTCAAGGCTACTGTCCTACCCCTGGACCTGGGCCTTGTCCCTGAGCTCTTCAGCTCAAGGCTACCACCCTACCCTCGAGCCACAGCACCACTTTCAGTTTTCTGGTGGTTAATTCGAGATAAGTCTCAAGGAACAAGATGGGGAAGGGGGTGGGGGGAGGGAAATGGGGACAAAAACATGAGAAGGGGTATCAATGTGTGTGAAGTAATGCTGCTTCTATCTGGCAAATATAACTGTAACCTCTCTATTAATTACAATAAAAAAAAGAGTCTCATGGATTTTAGTGCCCAAGCTGACTTTGAACCATGATCCTTAGATCTCAGCCTCCTAAGTAGCTAGGATTACAGGCATGAGCCACCATGCCCGGCTGCTCACATTCCTTTCTACTAAAGATCAGGACATATTTATTTATTTATTTATTTATTTATTTATTTATTTTTTTTTGCCAGTGTTGGGCTTGAGCTCAGGGCCTGAGCACTGTCCTTAGACTTTCTCAAGGCTAGAGCTCTACCACTTGAGCCTCAGCACCACTTCTGGCTTTTTTCTATGTATGTGGTACCGAGGAATCGAACCCGGGTCTTCGTGCATGCTAGGCAAGCACTTTAACCACTAGGCCAAACTCCCGGCCCAGATCAGGACATATTTAATAGAACACTCCAAAGAAAACTTTATTTGAGGACAAAGAGCAGACAAAACCTGTTGGTCACTGGCTCACCGGGAATGATGTTTTGGCCGACAAGAGGGTGGTGTGAGGAATCCTTGTCCTGGTGATGCAGAGTTCCTTGGTCACTCAATGTGACCAATCCTTGTTGTACTTTCTTTTATTTGTTCATTAGATTTAAATTTTATTGTAAAGGTGTACAAAAAGGTTACAGTAGCATAAATCGGGCAATGAATACATTTCTTTTTGCTCGGTGTTACCCTCGCTTTCATCCCCCCAGCCACTCCAAGTTGTAAAGTTCATTTCTCAAATAGAACCCAGTGTATATCACTGCTGAATTGGTTCATACTTTGTCCTGCTGTTTCTATGATTCCCCTTCCTCTCATCAAATCAGATAAACTTATGCATAAGACAAAGGGTACTGAAATAAAAATAAAAGTGACAAAAGGGAGTAAACTAAAGAACAAAAAAGAAAAACTGAAAACAGTACAATAAAATCCTCTCATTTCCATTTCTTGGAGTATAAGCATCATTTTATACGGTCAGATGCACATAGCTATTGTGCTTTTTTGAGAGACATCCTTTGCCCATTACCTGTCTTGGCTTTTCTGAGATGGATATTAGTGTATCTACCCTTTAAGGGATCTGTAAGTCTTTGGAACCTTTTATTTTTTGGTACAAATTTGGGGTGGGGGTGGGCTCTGGGAATAACCTCAGAGGTTGAGTAATCACAAGCTGGTGTCAGCCAGGCTTGGGTTTCTTGGGCCGAACTGAATTCCTCAAACACTTAGAAGGCTCCTGTCTATTTTTTTCCCATCAATTCCACAAGCTGGTAATCAAAGCCAGAGTACTTGTCTAGCCATCTCTTAGTCTGGGAATTCCTTTCTCTTAGCAACAAACTTCTATGCTGTGCCCTGCCAAGATAACCAAGGATGAACTCTTGTGCCAACATTCTTCAGCCTGAAGGGTAGCCAGCCTACGGGTGCTGCCCCCAAAAGATACCCGTCACTTTGCAAGGAAGACACAGATAGCTCACTGGACACTTGTGGTCACTGTCCATTTGGGCAAGATGGCAGTTGGTCAGCAGTGGTAGTGTCAGGGGTTGAGGGATGGTAGGGTCACTGTAATGGTCAAGCACTTGAATAGAAACTGGGATTCCCTGCCATCAAGGGGCCATGAGGTCAACAGGCGCCATAGCTGTCATTTCTAAATATAGTTACAAGCTCCATAAAGGCTGATTGTGTGGCCAGGATAGGGGTTCCATAATTGCGAGCAGGGTAAACCTATCTGTAACAGACCCCACCTAAGGACTTGTCCTTGTACATGCAACATGGATCTCAGTGTGCATCCCAATTTGTGCTGTGTGTTTACAATGGGTCCTGGTCCAATGGGTGTTTGTCAGGCTAAGTCCCCTGCTCTCTGAAATGGACAGAATAACCCCCCATTAGATTGATAAGTAAATTTTTTTTTCCTGGCAGAATAATGAGCTCCTCTTGCCATTAATCTTAATAGGCTTTGAGGTAACAAAATCCATTTTCCCAAGCTTGGAATTATTCTTAAGTGGACTTTAGGAAACATTTTAACCTTTTTGTCACTCAGGCTGAAGAATTAAAACACATTTCTGACATTTTTTCTGGGGTTACTACGAAGCCAGACTGAGGCGTGGCTGCCTTTGTGTATTTTTCTTTACAAAAACTTTGATGTCAGGAGAGTGTGGTGGGCCTTGCTCTCAGCTCTGCTTTACTTTTTATTCCATATTCCAGGCACAATCCAAGCAGATATTTCTAGGAAAACGAAGGTGGATCATAATGATGGACCAAAGAAACCTATTTTTTTTATTTTGTTTTTTGAAGCAAACACAAAACTGGTAAGAAAAGAAAAGAAAGTAACCACAGTGTCACTGGAAAGCTATTTTCCTTACAGTCCAGGCTGCTTGACCACCAGCTCAGTTATCAGATCCTTAGGCTAAATTCTTCTAATGTGAACAGTGTGTGGTGACCAAACTTCCCATTTTCTCCTAGGTATAGTGTCCCAGGAGATGTCACTTTGAATATTCACAAATGAGTAAGAAAAATGACAGATTCGGCTGCTACAGGGTTCAAAGATGCAAGAAATGGATAGGAAACATGGTAAAGTTTAGAGTAAAACAGAGCTCCCCAAGTGTTATTCAGTATTACTTGCCATAAACACATCAGATTTAAGTCTCAGGTTGACCCTAACCGTAGCTGGACTGTTGGGTTTATAGATGATGAGTAACAGGAGACATTTCATAATTCCTGATCCATTAGTTGTATTTCAGTCCATCATACTATTTTAGGACTGGGTTTACCCCACTGACATGGAAAATTTGAAATTGAACATTGTTTGCGGTTAACTTATTATGCTATAGTTTGTGTCTTTGGGATAGAGAGGCAGGGTTTGATGGGTCGAGGTCATCGGAATTATCTTCCTTTAATGGTAAGGGGGAAGTATTTCTTTCAGGGTGTACAGATGTTCCCTTTGTGGAATTTAAGAGGAAATCATTTCCTATGGAGTGGGGTAAGGTTCTTATCCATTGGTAAATAAAGCTGGAAGTTAAACTCAAATTCTCCACTTCACTTCCATCCTCCTTGCTGCCCCACAGAACTTGGTCTCTTTCTGTGAAAGTCATCTTACTCCCTCCACCGGGAGTCCAAGTGACTTCTTTAGAGCCCTCTCAGCTTATCAAGGGAAGCTGGTAGGTTTCCTTAAGCTCTAGCGCATCAACATGCCATGCATCCAAATGACTTGAAGAAGAAACATCACTCTGTCCAGAAAAAGGAGACAGGCAAGCTTATCCCAGGTGGTGTTTCAAGGAATAAGTGAAGTAGATAACCTGATTTGAGAAGGGATAAATAATACTTAAGACTAACACTGCCTCTGGACTCATAGCCCTGCTAGGCTGAGGAAAGTATTCTTTAATGCAAATTGAAAAACAAATAACAAAACAACCCCCCCCCCCCAAACAACTCCAGTATCTTTTTAAGACAGTATAACTCTCTGGTTTCAGGCTCCAGATTCATTGTGAGTCACTTATCCGGAGTCAATTACAGCAGATCTGCTCCCAGGGCATATGAAGCTCCTATCTCTGCTCCTGAGTTTCAAGCTTGCTCTGAAAGCTCATTGTTGCTGGACCAATGGCTCCTTCTCAAGTAGTTTCTTGAGTTGTGCCAACATTCCTGCAAGCTGGGAAAGAGTAAGCAGTAGAGGTGCCTGTCTCTTCCTGAGATTCTTTAGGGGACTAGATAATATTTGGTCAGTGTTTCTGCAGGCAGAACACACGAACCCTGTCTTTCCCTTCTTGACCTCATATTCAACATCATCATAAATTGGTCTGTTTCTTCCTATTTCCATGGATACCATTCGTTCTCAAGATACCATCGCCTCTCACTGGAAAAAGTCACTGCTCACTACCATAGCCTCACAATTGGTTCATCCTTGTTTCTCTCTCGGTATCTTTTCCATCTGGCCTACATGTAACCTTTCTATAAGCTATTTTCCCTCCTGTAACCCTCTTAAAAGCTTTGCTTTGCTTACAGATTGAAAGGCACATTCTAGCTCCCATAAATGAAGGAAACCATGCAAAGAGACCATGTATTTCTCTGGGTCTGGCTTACTTCACTTAATAGGAAATGGATGCAGATACATTTGCATTTTGGCATGGCTTTTGCATTTGCCACTGGAAAGCTTTTCTGTAGGTTCGTGTGCCTCTGGTTCTCTATCCAGGCCATTTTGGAAAGATGAGATGAAAAGACCTTGTTTAACAATGTGAGATTTATTTCTAAGAGGAGTCAGTGCAAGTGTCTTCCACCTTCCAATAGGAACAAGAAGTGAGAGATAGAAGCTGAGAGCTGTAGGCAAACATCTCAAACTTGAATAATGAATACAACTCATATGAAACTTAGAGTCTAAAATTGGTGATTTCTAGAAAGGAAGAGACTTTTTCTCTCTCATTTTTTCTAACATCAGATTATCAGATGTATATCTCACTTTCATCAAGTAAAAGTATCAGATAACTTATACAACTATATTTAATCACCTATACCTAGAGATTAGAACTTTCATCTACCTCCTCTACATAACATAATATTAGTAAATTCTAAATAACACAATATTAGCATAACATATACATAATTACTGTTATCTTTCCAATGATATATTAGAAACATCATGATAGGTTTTTTAAATATATTTTTATTGTAATTAATAAAAGGGTTACATGATATTTGCCAGATAGAAGATGATAGGTTTTTTACTACATGTATCATATATCATGGGAATGGTTATTATTACTCATCATTTGGTTATCAATCAATATGCAATTTGAATCACCTGTAAACTTCTAATTTCTTATCTTCTACTGATATGAATTGGGAAGAGGAGACTTTTAAGCTTCAGATAGAAGAAAGAGAGATATTCTTTTTTTAACCTTTCAATGAATTAGTGTGCAGATATGAGTGGGCAGGTACTAGAGACTGATAATAGTCTACCTCAACATCTTTTCTCCTTTCTTTAATAAAAAAAACTATATTTAAATAGTACATTGGCTTCAAGATAGAAGGTATATTTTCATGCTTGGTTTTTGTAGTTATGTATGATCAGATGATTAGTTTCTAGCCAATTTGATATAAACAAAGCATTGTTAGAGACTGCAAGAAAGTCTTTGTAAAGGTCAGAGTATCTTTTCAATTTTCCTTCCTTTCTCCATCCATCCTGTTGCCTAGAGCTCACATGTCATGTCTGGAGTTCCAGTGGACATTTTAGACGTTGAGGACAATGAAGAAAGGAATTAGAAGACATCTGAATCGTGTGTGTAGGTCAGTTCCAGTTGCCATGTTATCCGTTTTGTTTCAAGTGAAAGAGAATTAATCTTATTTAAGCCTGTATGTCTCTGTCAAAGTTCTGCTGCGAAAGAAGAAGAGTGGGTGAGCTGAGTTTGGTATTAGCACCCAGTGTGATTGACATTTCCATACAGTGCATTTTTACCCCCTTTGGGAAACAATATCAGTCTTATATGAAGTGGACACAGTCTTCAGACTGTGTTCAAAGTGATACATGGAAGGATTTGTTTCACTGGACTCTAGGAAAGGGTCCTCGGCAGAGAGGCAAGTTTACCACCATTAAAAGAGTGCAAAGAGGAGGAAGATATTCAGATAGCTTTGAGAATGACTTTTTCTATTGTAAAATTCAGTTACAACTATCAGAATACTAGATTTTGCTTGTGCTAGTTGATATTCCATATATATTTATTTATATAAATAAATTTATTCATTCATTCTGTGTATATTTTTTCCACCTCTACTATATGATATAGACCCCACAGAAATTGACAAGTGCTAAAAGTCAGTTGTCATTTACTTTTTCCAGACATTATGCTTACTAGATCACTACTGGCTATTACTGGATGATTGTTTAAAAACAACTCTTCTCTTCCCCACTGAACTATCAGAGGAGAGTTCCTGGAATAAGAGTAGTTCAGACTGCCAACGGGTTTTCTTGCTATTATATCATTCCAGCCTTACAACAACCTGTAAAACTGACAGGGTTAGTCTTATTATTGCCCTTGTATAAAGGAGAGGCTGAGACTTAGAAATACACCTAATGAATGAGGAGCAAAATAGGGGTCAAAAGTCAATACTAGGTTTTGTTTCTTATTCCTGATAATGCTAACAGAATCACTGATTTTTTCCTGGAAACACAGGCAGAAGGAGACTAGGCAAATCCACTTCGCAATGAAAAGATGAACTAAAGAGGATAGTAATATTTTTTTTGCTAGTCCTGGCCTTGAGCTCAGGGCTTGAGCACTGTCCTTGGACTTTCTCAAGGCTAGCACTCTACCACTTGAGCCTCAGCACCACTTCTGGCTTTTTGATATGTATGTAGGGTACCGATATGTATGTAGGGTACCGAGGAATCGAACCTGGGTCTTCGTGCATTCACTCTACCACTAGGTCAAACTCCCGGACCCAAGGATAGTAATTTTTAAAATCTGCAATGTTAGCATTTTCTAAAATAGCATACTTTAAAAATAATATACCAGGAATCAAGGCTTAGAACACAACACAGTACTTTTCTTTTTTCTTTTTCTTTTATTTTTTATTGCTGGGGTAATGTATAGAGGGGTTACAGTTACATTCACCAGGTAGTAGGTGCATTACTTCTCACACATTGATACCCCTTCTCATGTTTTTGTCCCCATATCCCTCCCTCCACCCACTCCAAATCATCTTGTTTTCCTCCTTCCCTTTCCCATTTCAAAGAAACGTATATACAATATACCAGTGACAATATGAGATTAACCAAAGGGCCAAAAAAGGAAGAGAAATAACATAGTGCACTAGGAACAACAATCACACAAGATAAAGCTCTTGCTTCCATATCCTGGAGATCCTTTCATTTAGTCTCACCCTATATGACCTTATGTACCTAGGTTTTGAGCTATTGTAATCCTCTGCTAGGAGAGTCCTAGATGCAACACAGTACTTTTTTTTTGAGTTTTACTAACAGCAGCTGTAGTTATTTATTAAGCTGTGGTAGAAACTAGCATGCAATTGAGGAAAAACTGAGCTCTGAGTCAAAATGCCTGGTGTTCATTTTTGAATTTTGGCAAAGCACCTAGGCATCAGTTTCTTATCTGTAGAGTGGCTACAGTAATAAAGAGTATGTAAAGTTATGAGTGCAATGCAGGGCATGCAGTGAGTCCTCATGAAAAGCTTTGTGCCCTTTTGCTTTTAGGTTTTGAAATATTACTTACCAGAAAGTAGAACTTGAGCTGTGATTCACATCTACATTTTTTTTTCAGAATAAGCAACAGTATCTTTTCTCTAAAGTCACATATAAATACTGGAAGGTTGTCTGGTGTTCAAAGCTAGGATCAGCACAACAGAGTTTGGAGGAGGGTTTTCTGAGAAAAGACCAGCAGTTTTTAATTTTTTTTCCTCTCTGTTTGTAGTGCATTCCATGTTGGCTTTTGAGACCAAAACCAAATCTGGCAGCAACAGACAATCATAGAGTTTTCATGTAATTCAATAATTTATCACAAAGAATATTCACTTATAAACAATGACTTGTTTTGGAATGATAGCAGCTGTCAGTTTGAAGGCCTCGCTTCTTCCCAGTGGGACAGGAATCTGGCTTCCCCTTGTGCTAACAACTCGAACGCGGTCGCTGGTTTTGGAGTTGGAAGCCAAATGCACTTTACAATGTGTTTATGTTTTGGTATGTGCATTATTTCATTTTTACTTTGTGGTCCTGAGATCCATGTTACCAGATGCCAAATATGCCTCTGTTTGCGGAGAGTCAACCTTAGATTCATGATTGTACCTGAAAACACTTGGGCCAGAAGTTCAGACATGACTCTCCTCCACAACCGCCCTGGTACTCCTCTGTGTCATCACTTAGGTTTGTTTCACCGAAAAAGAATCCTGGATCCTTTTGCTTTTTGGAAAATGGACTGCCAGGATGATTTGTATGTCTGAAAGTGGTGATTGTTTCTCTCCAGTGTCTTGGGAAAGGCTGTGTTTTGAGATCCAGGGAAGATCAGACTGCCTGCTGGGAATAAAGTGCTCAGTGTCCCATGCAACCTCTTGGTACCATGCACCACATTTTCACAACTTCCATTTCACTAAGAAGAGCCAAAGGGCCCTGACTTCTCTTAGGGCTCACTAGCTGTTAAGTAAATAAAAAGGAAAATGTGCCCAAGTCCTGAAGGGCTTCCACTTCCAGCAGCCATTTTCATTGCTTGTGGTAGTATTTTTTACTCAAGAGCTAATCTTTGAAAGTTCAGTCAGGTTCACTCTCCATGGCCACTTACTAAGCACTGCCAACTAGAAGACCCAGGACAGGGTCTACGAGGGAATTGGAGGTTGTACTGTGTCCCAAATATGTTAAAGTCTTAACCACCAGGACTTGACAGTGTGACCTTATTTGGAAACAGGATCGTTGCACAAGTAATCAAGCTAAGATGAGGTAATTAGTGAGGGCTCTAATCCAACATGACTAGTATCCTCATAAGAAGAGGAAAGTTGTAGCCAGGGCTGGTCACTTAGATTTATAATCCTAGCTACTCAGGAGGCTGAGTTCTGAGGATCACGGCAGAGCCAGCCCAGGCAGGAAAATCTGAGATTCGTTATGTCCAATTAATCACCAAAAAAAGGCATAAGTGGAAGTGTAGCTCAAGTGATAGTGTGCTAGCTTTGAACATAAAAACTCAGGGACAGTGCTCCCATCCAGAGGTCAAGCCCTAGGACCAGCAAAAAAAAAAAAAAGAAAAGAAAAGACAAAAAAGACAAAGTTTTCACACAGAATAGTATGTGACAGCTTCTATGAGGAACTAGCCATTGCAGACATTTTGATTTCTAGAAATGAGACAATACATTTCTATTGTTTTAAGCGACTCCACTCTTGATACCAAAATAGTGTTAGTTTTCCAAGGCCTCGCTAACAAACTGCCATAAACTATGTGGCTTAAATTGTCCAAGAGACTGAAATGCACTCTAAGGGTTAGGGAAAACCATTGGGACTCTGCAAATTATCTTATTCATCCTATAGACTTGTCTCCTTGTATCTGCTCCTTTCTCCTTAGTATCTTAATGACGTTTTTCTCAACTCTTTGCGGCAATACTCTTAAGTGTGACACTGTCACTCCACACATAGATGCCTCAGCTCCTAATCTCTTGTCCCCAGCAAAATATCCTTGCTCTGTGCCAGATTTCCTCACCCATTGGCCCCTTGCCAATGAGCAGCAACACTTAATAGGATAAATCCATCCCCTGTGAGATGACTGCTGTGTGATACTCCTTCCAGGGCTCTGCTGCCTTAACCCAGATGTCATCTTAGTAATTTACATAAGAAGAAAACAGAATAGTCACTCAAGCCCTGTGAGGGGCTATTAGGTAGGACAGTATCAAGCATCCCTTTACAGTACAGAAATGCTCCTGGATTTTTAGTTCCATTTTACAAATGAGAAAGTAAGGCAGAGTAGAAAGTGTCACTCTCACAAATCCCCTCTTCCAGTAGTCATGCTTCAACCAGTGCTGCGTTTGTTGTTTGCTTTTTTCTCTAAGATACGTCTTTGTTTTAGGAAAAGCCAATTTCCCTTGCAATTGAGAGACTGTAAGCCTGTCTAGTAAGACAAGCCCTCTTTATGCTTTAGTTACAGAATAGATCTTACCATGAAATGTGTATTTTTCTTGTTTTTTTTTTTATGGAGTTTCATATCCCTGAGAATTTGGGATGCTGTCAAGTAGCTCCCTCTTTTCTTTTGGAGAAGTCAGAGGCACGATATGTCCACGGCACAGTAAACGGAGTACAGGGTAACTTTCCATTCCTGTTTCTCTTGCAATATAAATACCCAGCTGGATTTTCCTCTCCTTAAGTTTCTTTCTTTCTTTCTTTCTTTCTTTCTTTCTTTCTTTCTTTCTTTCTTTCTTTCCTTCTCTCTCTCTCTCTGTCTTTCTTTCTCTCTCTCTTTCTTTCTCTCTTTCTTTCTTTCTTTCTTTCCTTCTCTCTCTCTCTGTCTTTCTTTCTCTCTCTCTTTCTCTCTCTCTTTCTCTCTCTCTTTCTTTCTCTCTTTCTTTCTTTCTTTCTTTCTCTCTCTCTTTCTTTCCCTCTTTCTTTCTTTCTTTCTTTCTTTCTTTCTTTTTTGGTCACGGGGCTTGACCTCTGGGCCAGGCTGCTGAGTTCTTCAGCTCAAGGCTAGAGCTTTATCACATGAGCCATAGCACCACTTCCCCTCTTCAAGTTTTGACTTAATTTAAAATGGTTGGAGTGAAGTAGGCAATTTAGATCATTTTTGAATGGCGATAGGGAGTGTGGGTGGCAGAAAGAGAAGGAAAAAAAGAGGTGGGGGGGACAGAGGCAAAGAGCATCTGGAAATCTGAAAGAATGTGGTACATTTGAAACCTGATAAGCTGGTGTTAGCATACCTCATAGTTTATAAGAGTCAGACAACATTTATGGCTAGAGACAAATAATCGCTGCATACAAGCACAGCCTACTCATCCTACAGGGCAGATTAGAGACCCAGCACTAGGGACCTGAGCCTGGAGGCTGGCTGAACCCAATGTCTGACTGCGCTCCAGGTGTGAGGACACCCCCTGAAGACCCATTTTCAATAGTTTCCCGAGCTATAGTTGTAGGGAAATAAAATAAGTTGGAATTAGTGCAGAGAGGACTAAGGAAATCTGTAACTTCTCAGACAGACAACATTGCAAGGAGCAGGTGAACTGGTGCTTCCTCTGCAGTGATAGCAGCTACACTAATCACCCTTATGCCTGCTTTTGTCACTGTGCGAGGTACTTGAAATATTATCTCATTTGATCATCAAGACAACCCTAGGGGATGTGTTTCATTATTAATCTTTTTTAAACTGTATTTTTGGTTATTTATTTATTTATTGCCTGTTCTGGAGCTTGAACTCAGGGCCAGAACACTGTCTTTGGGCTTTCTCAAGGTTAGCGCTCTACCACTTGAGCCACAGCACCACATATGGCTTTTTCTATGTATGTGGTACCAAGGAATCGAACCCTGGTCTTTGTGCATGCTAGGCAAGCACTCTACTACTAGGCCCTTGTCTTTTATTTTTTTGGTGCTGGAGATTGAACCCAGGATGTTGCACTTGCTAGGTGAGCACTTTGCCACTGGGCTACATCCAGCCCTCATTATTAGCTTAATTTTTATAGATGAAGGAATTGCATCAAATTGCTTAGCACAATGCCCAGCCCTTAGCTTATCCTTAACAAACATGTGTTGACTACAATATGGAAAGTACGAACTATGCTTAAGTTCACACAGGTGGTAAGGAGGTGACTAAATTGAGACCACATTTATACCAGCTCTGTGTGGAATTTCCAATTATGCAAACCAATGTACTCTGAGCAGCATTTCAGACTGAAATAACAGAACTGGAGCTGCACTTGCCCAAGTAAAATCCAGAAGTCCAAGAATAGTAGCAGTGTAATACTGTTTTTGGCAGGAGAAAGGAAAGAAAAGCTGGAGGTGACTGAGGAAATTGCTTAGGACTGTCAAGGTAATAGAGATGTAAATGATCAGAGGATCCCTAAGAAGAGTTTCAAAGTCCAAGCTTGAACCCACCTGAGGAGCCCTTGTGTGTGGATGAGGTAAGGGATGGTGGTGTATTTCTGAACCTTATGGGGGTAGAAACATAAGGAGTGAGTTAGCTGAGTAAAGGGTAACTCTGGATCAGCCAATGTCAAGGGATCAGTGATAACCATCTTGGTTCTTTTCTTCTTTTGCTTGGAGGAAGCTGCTAGGTCTACATGTTAACGGATGATTCTTCAGCTGCAGGTCCTATTTTATAACCACAAGGCAGTCAGGGCAGCAAAAGTCTGATTCCAAACAGGTTCTATCACATTGGCCCATCTGTAGATGGCCACGCAGGGCTGGAAACAGTTTGTGTCATTGAACATGGCCCTCCCGAAGAGCAGCTGCTACTTGGGTCAATGGAAAAACTACCGTGAGAGGAAACTGTGAGGCATGTGCCTGCATCTGGCCCAGCTGCCTTCCCCATGTGAGGAATGGCCCTGCCCTTTGGAAATGCTAAGGAGTGACGAGTTTGCATGCAGGACCCCAGTGCTGTGTGACTTGGGAATGAGGAGCTGGCCATTTCCCAGAAGAGGAGAGTTTAAGTTCAGACAAACTTCCAGGCTTGTCTACTCCTGTATTGTGTATTGGTTGCCCAAGAGGAAAATGTAACCGAACAACCACAGTACCTTTCAGGAGTGGTCCCCATGGATCTATAAAGTTCTTCTGATCCTCTAAGGTCTCCAAAGGCAATGGAGTAAAGTTTTCCAGTGAATGATTAGTATTCATTGATTCTGTCACTGTATCATCTAAACATATAAAGGAAATCTTCCATGTGTCTCCACTGGACATTGTTGATTGCTCATCTTTTCTCTTATCTATGTGGACAGATGCTCTATTTGTAGCAGCTTTCTAGGCTCAATCTAAGCCTACCACTGGAATCTAGTTTACTTGCCAGTGACCTCTTTGGGAAGGGGCATGTGGTTAATTCTGCTCAAGAAGATAGAAGCTGGAGATTTAGGAGATTTATTTTCCCATGGTTCTTAAGAGAGCAGGATAGAAGTTAGCCTTCTTTATTCAAGTGATGTGTATTTGGAAGAATGATCTCTTTACCTCTTGATGCTGGCTGCCACCTTATGGCCAGAGGGGAATTCAGACTCAGGATGAAGTTAACAAATGACAGAGCGCAAAGATTCATAGAGAAATGAGGCCCTGGATGTACCAGGAGTTGCGCTATTGACTTCAGCTCCTCTGCCAAGCCAGATCCTTCAAATTTTGGTCAGTTTGAATCATATTTCTGATACTACCCACGGAAAAGCTCTGGACTGATGAATCAGAAATGCTAAGACTATCAAAAAGTGAGGGATGAAAGCAAGGAGGGAGGGATGGAGAAAGGAGGGGAAAAAGGAGAAGGAGAGGGAGAAGGGAGGCAGTAGAGAATGATAGTGGTAGTATACAATTAAGTCTGGTTGTGAGAGGGAAGAGTTGGGGGATGGGCAGATAAGGTGGACTTTTCCTTAAATAGCTTATTATGTTATTTGAGACTCATGCTCCACCTTCCTCTTAATTTTTAATCAATGGTTGTAGGTGGAAGGAGAATTGGTAGACTCTCAGAGTTTCTTTTACCCAATGAATCATGGCCAAAAATTTTTCCAAATTGAAAAGCATATTCTCTGTAGCAAGGTCAGATGATAGTAAAGATGAGGGTTGATGAATGCATACTGATGAAAGACCCTTCTTATTGGTCTGGAAGGTTGAGAGATCTCTCTCCTTCTTCATCTCAAATGTACTTCATCCTCAGTCTAAAATGCAGACTTTCATAGTAACCTAGAGATTGGGAATTTTTAAAAAAAAGACACTTTAGAAAGTTATTCCCTGACACTCTCTGTGTCTCTGTCTCTGTGTCTCTGTCTCTGTGTCTCTGTCTCTCTCTCTGTCTCTCTCTGTCTCTCTCTCTCTCTCTCTTTCTCTCTCTCTCTCTCTGTCTGTCTCTCTCTCTCTGACAGTAGGTGTTTTTGATCAACAGTAGTGGGAAACATGAGCTTTCATTTATTCATGTTGATTATCATGTTTGATCTTTTGGTCCAGGCCATGATGACAGTATGTATTTGGAAGACACCAGCTGAAGATTTTGGTGGGGATTAGTTTTAGGTAGGCTCCATATTGTATGCTATAAAATATTTTAAGGCTGAGGATCTCAAAACACAGATTTAACATGAAGCCATGGCAGTAGTCTCATTCTTCTGCAAGTGCTGGGGTTTTTCTAGATGTTGACTCAAACACAGTGGTGTCAATGCTTCATAGAACCAGTCAGTTACTTCCTACACTAAGCAATCAACTAGTCTATAAATCATACTTGTGGATACACACACACACACACACACACACACACACACACACACACGAATGGTAGGTGTGAGGGAGACAAGAAGAGAGAGAAGGAGGGAAAGATAAAGGGAAGGAAAGAGAGAGAGAAAAAGAGAGAGAGAGAAATTGGAGAATTACATTAATGTTTCTTCCTAAATCTGCCTTGTTAAGAGATTGTACAGTACAGAAAGTCCACTCAGGCCACTGAAATGCTTAAATACCTTTTTCTATCAGTTTCCTTTACATAATATGAAAATAGAATAGTTAAATAGAAACTCTTATATGTCAACAATGGACGCATGCCTCCCAATTTCAACCATGATTTGAGCTGAAACCTTGGGCACAGAGGTTCCCAACTATTTTCTGCTATAGCACACGTGATACATGAAGTGTACATGTAAGCCCATTCCCAGGGTCCCCATTCATGATTCATTCCCATTAACTGGGCTCCCATGTATGATTTTAGGAGTCTTTGAAGTAACTCCAAACCCCTCACTCCAACTCAACAAAGTGACATTATTATAGGACAACCTCTGGCCACTTATAAAAGTTACTCATGTGCCAGTTACTGGTGGTTCATGCCTGAAATCCTAGCTACTCTGAGGATCATAGTTTGAAGCCAGCCTAGGCAGGAAATTCTGAGAGACTCTTATCTCCAATTAACCCCTTAAAAGCTGGACATGAAGGTGTGTCTGCAGTGGTAGTGTCAGTCTTGATCACAGAAGCTGAACAACACTGTCTAGGCCCTGAGTTCAAGCTCCAGGTCTGGCAAAAAGTAAGTTATTCATGTACTCACCAATTTCAGTTCTGAGGATTAAAGACAAAGTTCATTTAAAAAACCAATCAACCACAAGCCTAGTATTTTAAGTGCCATTGACAGCAAACCATGCAGTTCATGTCACAGCATGTAGAAATGTCAGGACACCAGTTCTATGACTGAGAGCAGTTACTGCAACACACTTTTAGGCCACCTGTCATTCCAAGTTGCAGTAGTTGTGAATTGGCTTTGGGAAGACATTTCCTTAGGAACACTGTCACCAACTACTCCACCACCCTCTACAAGTTTAACTTACATTTAAAAAAATATGGCTCAGGACTTAATATAAATCCGAAAAGAGATGATATAATCTGAATCTACAAAGAAAAATAAGTTTATCACAGAAATTGGATTGGTAGGTGCAGTTGGTTCCATCCTGTGAAATCTAGGGAGGAATAGCAGAATGCCAAGGGACTAGGGTTTCAATAAGCCTTTCTTAAAACCAGCTTGGGGGCCAATAGCAGTTAAATAGAAATAGCCTCTGTGGGACCTATGGACATCTAATCTTTGATAAGGGAGCCAAAAATATAGAATGGAACAAAGACAGCCTCTTCAACAAGTGGTGCTGGCAGAACTGGTTAAGCACCTGCAGAAAACTAAAGTTGGATCCTTCTTTGTCACCCTGCACCAGGATTAACTCCAAATGGATCAAAGACCTGGAGGTAAAAGCTGACGCACTGAAAACTTTACAAGAAAGAATAGGAGATGTACTAGGTCTCCTTGGCACAGGTGGAAACTTTCTTAATAAGGACCCAGGAACACAACCAATCAGACAAAGTCTGGACAAGTGGGACTGCATTAAACTGCGGAGCTTCTGTATGGCAAAGGGCATAGCTAGCAAATTAACTAGAAAGCCTATAGAGTGGGAGAAGATCTTCACCAACCAAACAACGGACGAAGGCCTCATATCTAAAATATATCAACAGCTTAAAAAATTGAATCACTCCCAAACTAATCTCCAAAGAAACAACCATCCCATCAAAAGATGGGCCCAAGACTTAAAGAGAGTCTTCTCTGAAGAAGAAATAAAAATGGCCTATAGACACATGAAGAAATGCTCGACATCTCTGGCTATAAAAGAAATGCAAATCAAAACAACTCTAAGATTCCACCTCACTCCAGTTAGAATGTCCAGGATCAAGAAATTTAATAACAACAGATGCTGGAGGGGATGTGGCCAGGAGGGATCACTACTACACTGTTGGCGGGAGTGCAAACTCATTCAACCACTATGGAAAGCATTATGGCAGTTCCTCAAAGACTAAATATAGAGCTCCCCCATGACCCAGCAATTCCATTACTTGGCATTTAACCAATCTTCCAGAAACAAGGACATACTAAATCCACCAGCACAACAATGTTCATTGCAGCACTATTTACCATAGCAAAGACATGGAACCAACCCAGATTCCCCTCAGTTGATGAGTGGATCAACAAGATGTAGTATTTGTACACAATGGAATTCTATGCTGCTGTCAGAAAGAATGACATTGTCCCATTTGTAATGAAATGGAAAGACTCAGAAAAAATCATATTAAGTAAAGTGAGCCAGACTCAAAGGAACTTAGGCTCAATGGTTTCCCTCATTTGTCCTAATCAGTAGAAACCTTGGGCTCTCCTAGCAGAGATTCACAGTAGAACAAAATGTACATTCATAAGGCCATATGCCATGATGCTAAATGAAAGGACCTCCAGGATATAGAAACAGAAATAGCCTCTGTGGGATAGAGAACAGGCTCGGGAATGTCTTGGTAATCTGACACAGATGCTCTCATCTGAGCTACAGGGCAGCCTGGGGTGGCCCAGGTGTTTTGTATGGGTTTCCATTAGAGGAAGATTGGCATAGTACCCATGGGTACAATGGCTGCAAGGAGCGTGGCTGCCTTCCTCACTTGTTACCTGTCGTGTGGCCACTGCACACTCTCTCCGCCGTTGAGAAGAAAGCTGCTCCAAGGGGAGAATGCTGGGAGAGACCCCAAAACCGAGTTCTTACTCATGTTACTGGGAGCTCCAGCCTTGCCTTCATCCTTTCATTGTTTGACAGACAAAACCCAGCTCAGTGAAAGCTACAGGAAGAATTCAGTTGAGTCTCCTGGTCTCAAAGTTAAAGTTGGATTACAGAGATAGAAAGCCTATCTCCTGTCTGAATTAATGCCACAAATACATTTAATCATAGTGAGTGATATACACACACACACATACACACACACTTGCTCTCACACCCTCACACACCATAACAATAATAGCTCGACAAATAGCTCTGCACTGTGAAAATGAGGAAAGGCATTTTTTCCAAGTCCATTCTGGGCTGAAGCATTGGAGATTTGGACTTCAGAGCCTCTTCCTCTATAGCCCAGCTCCCACTGCACCCCTCTTCTGCAACTAAACAAGACTATTTGATATTTGAGGAAGAAGGGTTCAACATGGAATGCCACTTCAGAGCTCATGGGACATATCAACACTACCCCCCAAAAGATTTGATGAGTTCAGTATAAATCAGAATCAGATGGGTGGTAATTTGGTTAAGGGACATATGGGTTTTAAAATTAAGAAAGTGTAGAGGGGCTGTGGGTAAAGCTATGGCAAAAATGCTTCGGGTTCAGCTGGACTTGGGCAATGACTTGTTGAATCATAATAAAGTCAAGGCTAATCCTCCAGCTTTGATGGATCACATAGAGTCCACGACCACACACAACCCATAAAACAGAAACAATCCTAACAAAGATGGATAGATGTGCATCAGTTTGAGATATGAAGAAATAGATGTCCTGGAATGGTGCCCTACTCATTTACTTCACGAGCCAACAATTGACTTGATCTTGGCATGTAAATAGGTTTTGAGATGTTTTGTACACCTGAACTACCCTCTTCACAATACTTTTAAATTTTAATTTGTTCTCCTTTTCTTTTTTTTGTCACATCCTTTCACTAATTGAAAACGGACAGCCATGCTACCCCCAACCGCAAATTTCTACAAGAAAATGAAGAGATTCAGACATAATGAAATACTTTGCCTTTTATGAGTTCTAATAAGATTAATCAAGGCTCTGGAAAGAATTTTGCCTTATGGTGGACTCAACAAACAGTGGGCTGGGACCTGTAGGGATTGGCCTAAGGCAGAAGCTTGGAGGCCAGGGCCTGATGAACTGTTGGTCAATTAGGGTGAGTGGATGCCTCAATTGCTTTCCACCCTGATGTAACCCTGGGAGAATGTGGATATTGGCTGTTACTTGGCTTTCAGGCTCTTCTGTCTCCAGTCACTGTGTGTCCTAAAGGAGTCTATGCTGAAGTTCTCAAAGCTGAGTCCTTTCTCTGACATGGTAGGGATTTCCTTGTATGAAAACTTAGGCTCTGATGTCATGTTCAAATCCACTGATATTTTCTTCCTTCTCCCTTCCTACAGGGGTGTGTGTGTGTGTGTGTGTGTGTGTGTGTGTGTGTGTGTGTGTATGTTTATACTCCTAAGGTGTGACAGGACCCCCAAAACATTCAGTAAAACAGTGTTTCCTTATACACACCCAGAGGAACATGCCAACGTAAGACAGTCTCGCTTAAGTGTGTCATATCCCTCCTTTACCTTCTAGGGGGAAACTATTTTCTCCATAGTATTGTCACACTTGTGAATGGGTCAGGCCCTATATCACTTATTTCTATTAGAGATGACAACAGAATTCTAACATGATTTCAGTAGTGGGAGCCCCCTAGGTTCTATGTTGAGGTCTGTGGTTGGTCTACCAGAACAGACCCTCAGTGGGAAAGACCACAGAGCACCAGGGATATGTGGTCAGACAGATCTGAGCTTGTTCCTGGTCTCTCCTACTTACTCCTCGTGGAAGACAGGCATTTTACATAAGCTCTCAGAGCCTATTAGATAGCAACACTCACCCCAGGGATGACTACGAGAATGAAATAAAATATCTAAATCTAGCACAGAGCCAGATATGCAATAAACCCAAGTTCTTTCTCTTTCTTTGAACTGTTTCTTTGCTGTAAAGGCAGGCTATTCTGAAAGGCGGTTCTTGCTTGGCAAGATACTGTCGGCTCTATGTGAGAATCGTTTCTGTACTGGCATTAGAAGCTCGGGAGTTCCCCATTTCTCAAACTGGCCCCAACTTACCTGATGCTCCTTTGGCTGTTGAGCAGCGCGTTCTTTTCACAGATGCACACATTTCTGTGATGAGTCCTCATTTGCACGCCATGGATCTTGCAGGCTCTCCTGACAAGGAGGGAGGAGGGTTTGAGGGTATACCTCCCCCTTGGTGTCGCTGGCTTCATGCCTGGACATCTGTGGGTCTAGCTTCCCTAGGGATGGGGTGTAGCACCCTAAGCTTCCTTTTCTAAGAGTTGGTGCCTCTGGAGAAGGAGAGGGTGAAATAGGCCATCAAGCTGGGCCGGGAGCCTGTCCCCTGCAGTTCGAAGCTCTGGTGACTGACTCACTGCGTGCTAATAAATATCAAACCCTTCAGCAGGCAAATAAATTATCCCCAACTGCTAGGCAAAACAGTCTTGATAAATTGTCGTTTTAGCTAACAGTGTTTAAAGTAAAATCAGTAAAGTGTGAGTAATGAGGGGCGAGTCAAAAGTCTTATATTAAACACAATGGTCTGAGGAGAGAGGAGACAGCCTTCAAAGAAAAGTGAATGTGAGTTTAACTAAAACTGTTCTTGTTCAGAAAGAGAGAGAGAGAGAGAGAGAGAGAGAGAGAGAGAGAGAGAGAGAGAGAGAGAGAGAGAGAGAGAGAGAAGACTTAGGATTTATTATCCTATTAGTTTTTTTTTTCTTCTGTAGGACCCACGCTCAGGGTGTCCTGGGCAGAAAGTCAAAATCTCCATTTACTAGAGATGTTTAGAAAACATGCTCTTAAAAGTTGAAACTACCAAGTATTTGACTGGACAACATAAATATGGTTGAATTGTTTCGCTCTCATAAGGAATCCTGAAATAGATCTTAAAGGGGATGCCTGGAAAGACTTCTTGGTGAGGAAAATACAGAGGATTTTTTCCTACAAAATTAAAAGGCGAAGTTAGTTCGTTATTTATGGTGACTTTATTACTTTTTTTTTTTTTTTTTGCTGGTTTGAGGGTATGAATGAGGGCCTACATGCTGTCCCCGAGCTTTTTTTTCAGTAGTGGGCCTTGAACTCTGGGTTTGAGTGCTGTTCCTCAGATCTTCAGCCCAAGGCTCGCACTCTACCACTTGAGCCATAGCTCAAAAGCCACTTCCAGCTTTTTTTTTTTCTGTGTATGTGGTACTAAGGAATTGAACCCAGGGCTTAGTGCATGCTAGGCAAGCACTCTACCACTAGGCCAAATTCTCAGTTCTGGTGACCTTATTTCTGTGTTTATATATTTTGAACAGAATATGAATGATGAAAATTGAGGGTAATAAGGGATGGCCTTAAAGTTCTAGGCTCATAACCATAAATGGAGATAACACATATGATTGAGGCCCTCTTTATTAAAATAACTTTCTCAGAACCAAGGGATATAGCCAGGATTCCAACTTAAGTCTGTTTCTATATTAATTATATAATGAATGCATATAATTTCTAAGTTATTTGTGGTATAATTAGTATGCATATAATTTCTAAATCTGGGTTCTTAAACACTTAATATATAATATATTAATTATATACTATTATATATATTGATTTTTATTATACATAACCTGAGTCATAAGATTACTGAAAATAGTTGTGCTAAATCATGCTTCATGATGACTAAAATTTCCTTAGGAATATTAAGAGTTAGTTGTATTAACTGTTGATCAGCAAAGATGTACATAGATAGTTAAGGTGAGAGATGTTTAAAATAATTTATTTTCAAGGACCTAATACCTTCGTACTTTCATTTATGCTCTAGATATTAATTAATTTTTGTGCCTGTCCTGGGATTTTATGAGTGTCCTGGGCACTGTCGCTGAGCTTATGTGCTCAAGACAGGCACTGTATCACTTGAGCCACCAATCCACGTTCAGCTTTTTGGTGGTTAATTAGACCTAAGAGTCATAGACTTTCTTGCCTGGGCCGGCTTGGAACTGTGATTCTAAGTAGCTACAATTACAGGTGTGAACCACCATCACCCATCCAAATTCTAGTTATCGTTATGTTAGTTAAGGATTTGAGGCAAATTAATACATATGCATTACCCCAGAGCATGGATCCCTCCCCTGACTCAAAGTCAGCCCATTTACTCCTTTAATTCATTTCCCCCAACTTCCTTAAAGAGAATCATTTTTTTTTTATCAACAGATCCATTCCAATCTGTTCCTCCTATTTGCCTTTCCAGTGTGGCTATGATTTTTTTTTTTGGTGATCATGGGGCTTGAACTCTGGTTCTGGGCACTGTCCCTGAGCTCTTCAGTTCAAGGCTAGTACACTTGGCATCACGTCTGGTATTCTGTTAGTTAATTGGAGATAAGAATCTCAGGGACTTCTGTGCCTGGGCTGACTTTGAACTGTGACCCTCAGATCTCAGCCTCCTGAGTATCTAGAATTGCAACAGGTGTGAGCCACCGGCTAAACTTTTTTTCATTTGTCCAACATTTTTTCATTTTGAGAACTCTTTCTCCCCACTCCATATGGGTTATGTGGGCCTGCCTGTTTCTTTGACCTCAGTAGTGGACACATGAGCAGGCTGGTTAATTAGAATATTTGCTATCTGTGGGAATATGATTAGAGTATTTTCAATCAATACTGATATAAATGCCAGGAGAGGAGAGGAGAAGAAAAGGGAGAGGGGATAAAGGAGGGTGGGGAGAGAAAATTCTTTTCATTAAACATTTTGAGATCTAAACACTTTTAGACTGACACTGATTCTAGTTACATAATGATAAACAGATCCTCATGGGAAAATGCAGAAGACATCAGATCTGAGAGATGAAGAGAAGAAACCCTGAAAACATTTTTTAAAATGATCTTCTCAATGAAAAATTCAATGAAAATTTTCCCTTTCTTTAGGACCGTGGAATATAGGTATTTTTGTTACTTGTATTAAAGAAATAAAAAAAGAATTTACCTCTCTCTCTTTAGGTGATACATTATGAAAGAACTTCACAGCATATCAGATGGCATAATTTAACATAAGAAACGCACTGTGACTTGGTTAAGCGTTCACCTCTCTGAATGTTTACTTTTGTGCAGAGAAACATACTACTCCTGGTTGAAAATAAACTAAATGAGATATATAAGCTACTTGACAGGCATTAGGTACTTTACCATATGACAGTAGTTCTTGAGTGCTAACATTAAATCAATCTCTTGGTTCTGTTTGATACCATGTGTCCATTTTTATTAAAGAATTTGTTAACATTGATTTTTACATCATATTTCAAATGTCATGTTTAACAAACAAGTATATATAATCACTGGCATATAAATTTTACAACATAATTAAAATTAAGCTGAGGGTTTGTATGTCATAGATACATATTAATATATGTTATAAAACATTGTGTCTATAGAGTATATACCCCATCATAGATTTTTATGTCTATATAGTTATGTTTATGTTTCCATGATCATGTCCATAACCTTGGGTACCCAAACATTGAGTCATCACTGTTGTGCTGTTTGGACCGAATAGCCACATCTTAAGGAGACCAGGTGCCTCATGGCTCTAGTACTCAATGAGCTTTCTTTTCTGATGACCACAAGTGATAATTTAATTAGTCAATACACCAGATTAATCCTTCTGAGTTTTTATAGCTTTTATCCCTGTGAAGTCAGACTGACAATCCTGAATTACTTCTATTTTCCCAGGGGACTCAGCAGATTAGACGTCAATACCAATTTAGTTTAGATCTTGATCATCAGAGCTTTAAAAGGATGCATTTTTTTATTCACTCATGGTTGCCAGGTTTAGCAAAAATGCATTTATGGAAGATGTTTGGTAGTTCACAGAACCAATAGAAAGCTATGGCCTTAAGTTGAGAGCTGGTCAGGGACCTAGGGACCTGTACCGTGACATCATCTCTTATCAGAACCAGTGTCCTCCAAGCTCAGCAGCTTCTTGTTGACAGTCACCTGGACTCTCATTTTTATTAACTAGTTCTATGTTTATGTTCATGATGAATGCCATTATATACTTTTCTTTTCCTATAATATTATTGTCCTGTCAGGGTAATGCTAGCCTCACAAAAATGACCTGGGAAATGCCTTCTTCATTTGTATTTTCTTATGTGCAATTGGTATTACTTTTTCCAAATGTGTAGTGAATTTGCCAGTGAAACAATCTGGAATGGACTATGTTTGGGGGAAAAATTAATGAAAACTTTAGCCATTTAAAAAGCACTGTACAGATTTTTTTCTCTTGTTTTGTGTCCATTTTGGGTTATTATTAGTGTCTTTTAACAATTGAGTCTACTTTATCTAAATTGTTAAACTAATTGCCATGCAGATTTCTTTTCTTATCTTTTGATTACATGATCTCTTGTGATGGTCAATATACCTAGAATTTTCTCATTATTAGTCTTTTCAAGAAAATAACATTTGCCTTTCTTGGTCAATTCTCTATTGTTTTTCTGTTTTGCATGTTTTTAGTTTCTGTTCTTTATTTTCTTACACTGGCTTTCATTTATGGTTCTTCTATTTTCATAAGTTAGAAATTTAGATAATTTATTTGGGAATTTTTCTTAAGATCTTATATAAACATCAAATTTTATACATTTTATTTTGAGAACTCAAATTTTAGTTCATTGCTCAATTTTGTACTTTTATTTTCATTTTAAAATATTTTTTCTTCTTGTATTTATTTCCGTAACCTATCAGATGTTTAGAAGTATGCATCAGTATCTGGGGATTTTCCAGAAATGTTTTATTTTTATTGATTTTTAATTTTATTCCTTGCTAGTTAGAGAACATGCATCACATATTTTAATTATTTAAAATTTATTGTACTTTATAGTGTAGAACAGAATCTATTTTAGTGAATATGTCTGATATACTTAAATATGTGTCTGAAGCTAGAGTTGGATATTAATATTTTATATCTTACGTATACTTAATAATTTTCTGTCTACTTATTTTATCAAGTATTGGGATAGGGTTCTTGAAATTTCCAGCTATAGTGAAGGTGTTTTCTATTTCTACTTTCAATGCTTTTAGTTTTTACTTCATATAAAATTCTGTTTAAATATTTACATTTATGACTATTATATTGGCTTATCTTGGTTATTATAAAATAATTGTCTTTATCCACTACAATATTTCTTGCCTGATTTGTTTCTCACCCCTGGTGTTTGCCTGATATTTCTTCTTCCATCTTTTCTTCTTGGGAAATGAAGTAAGATTATCTGTTTTCTGTTTTTTTTCTTTTTTTTTTTGCAGATGACATTATGTTTCATAGTTTGCCAAAGAAAAACAAAACAGAAAAAAACATACTAGAACTAATAAGAAAATACAGAAAGAATGCAGGATAAAAGGATACAAAATTCAATTGTGTTTCTATATGTGAGCAATGAACAATCTGACAATGACAGCATTAAGAATATAATTACATTCATAATGGTATTGATGAGAATAAAATACTTAAACACGCAATTTGTCCCTGTAAAGTGAGAGTACATTTAAGTAAATGAAGGGGTGTTCCATGTTTTGAATTAGAAGGCTCAAAACTACTGAGAAGGCAATTCCTTCGAATCTGACCTATCTATTCAATCTAGCTCCTTCAAAAATCCAAGCAGACTCCTCTGCAGAAACTGATGAATGGATCCAAAAATTTATGTGGGATGTCAAAGGAGAATATAAAGAAATTTGGGAGGACCCATGTTTGAAAATATTCCCTGTCCAATTCCAAACCAATAATAAATTTATAGTAATGACTACACTATAGCATTGGCTCAAAGATAGATATAAAAGCCAGTGGGAACAGCACAGAGATAAAAAAAATAAACATTTACCTTCACAATTAAGTGATTCTTATAAAGGTTCCAAGGAGTTTAAGTGAGAAAAGGAGGAGCCTTTTTAATGTCTGATGCTGGATAGAGTCAGATGCCTCAACTCCTCAGGCAACCCTCATCCTCACCCCTACCACAAACAAACATTCATCCAATGTGGGCCAGATCAGTTTTTACTTTTAATCCTCAGTGTTTAAAATTTAATATGATTCAATTTTTTAATCCAATTTGACTATACATAGTTTTAAATCAGCTAATTAGACCATTCACATTTAATGTAATCATTTATTCACATAGATTGTTTGGATCTGCAGTCCAGATCTTGTGCTTTGGATTTTTTGTTGTTGTTGTGATTCTTTGTTCCTTTCTGGATCATTTCCAGACATTCACTCATTTAAGATTCTGCATTATATCCAATATTTGCTTGGTAGCTACATTTTGATTGTTCTCAGTATACAATGTAAAATTTATTGGCGATTACCTTCAAATAAAATCCATTTTCATTTCTTGCTCTTCTTTTTTTTTGTGGGTTGTGGGGCTTGAACTCTGGGCCTGGGTGCTATCTTTGAGCTCTTCAGCTCAAGGCTACCGCCTTACGTCTTGAGCCACAGTGTCACTTCTGGTTGTCTAGTGGTTAAAAGGAGCAAAAAGTCTCATGCTTTCATGCCTGGGGTGACTGATCCATGATCCTCAGATCTCAGCCTCCTGGGTTGCTGAATTTCAGGCTTGAGATACCAATGCCTAGCTCTCCCTCTTTTTATTCAATTGTCATGTATTTTGTATCTACAAATACTACAAATTCCACAACACAGACCTAATAGTTATTATTTATTAAAATCATCTTTAAAAATAACTTATTATGTAGTCCAAGTTGGTCTGGAATTTCTTATCCTCCCGCCTCAGCCTCCAAAATGTTGGAATTACAGTTGTATGCCAACATGTCTGACTGACACTCTTTCTTTTGTGTGGGTGTCATTTGTGGAGCTCGAATCTGGGGCTAAGCACTTTGTCCTTGAGCACTTTTGCTCATATCAAGCATATCCTGCCACTTGGAGCCTTAAGTCCACATCTTGGTTTAGAACTCAGAGTCACAGGAACTTTTCATCGTCGGGCTGTCTTTAAACTGTGACCTCAGTCTCCTGAGTAGGATTACAGGTATACACCACCAATGCCTGATGTGCAAATCATTTTTTGAAGAGATAAAAAAATGAGAAAAGGGGCCGGGAGTTTGGCCTAGTTGTAGAATGCTTGCCTAGAGTGCACAAAGACCTGGGTTCGATTCCTCGGTACCATATACATAAAAAAAGAAAAGCCGGAAATGGTGCTGAGGCTCAAGTGGTAGAGCTCTAGCCTTGAGAAAGCCCAAGGACAGGGCTCAGGCCCTGAGTTCAAGCCTAGGACTGGCAAAAAAAAAGAGAAAGAAATGGAAACTTTTCATTTGTTTGCATAGATCTAAATTTTCTTCTAGTGTTATTTTCCTTATATCTGAAGAACTTCTTTTGACATTTCTTGTAATTCAGCCAGATGTAAATTAGTTCTTTTAGCTGCTTTTTTTTTTTTTTTGGTCTAAAATGTCTTTACTTTGCTTTCACTTTTGAAAGATACTTTCAGTAAGAAAGTTTCCATTGATGATTTTTTTCTTTGTTGTCTCTAAAGATCTAGTCCTTTTTCTTCTGTCTTGCATAGTTTCTCATACTATGTGGGCTGTCATTGTTTACCTTCACATAAATGTTCCCTCTATTTAAAAATATTTTCCTTACTTCACTTTTAATAATTTGATTATGATATTTCTTTATTTCTTTTCCTTGGCTCTCACTTGACTAAAGATTTGTGGGTCTACAGTTTTAACAAACTTCAGAATCCTGTTAACTCTTCTTTCTTCAAAGGTGTTTCTTCTTCCCCCTTTTGGGCTATTAAGTACATATATCTTAGATCTCTTGATAACACCTTTAATATCACGGATACTCTATTTCCTTTCTAAATATTTATATCTATCTCTGCTTTTAAAACATTTTATTCCTTGTCTTCTAGTTTATTGGTTATTTCCATCAGTAGTGATTAACCTAGTACATTTCTATTTTTAGACACTGCAATCTTTATCTCTAAGAAATTAAATATATTTCATTATTATTGTGCTTTTCTTTATGTCTTGTTTTAAATTCATTGTTAATCAAATGGTTCTGAATTTCCATGTATTTTTATGTTGATTGTTTCCTGATTTTGAGTTGAGCTTCTTTATGCATTGGTGGTAATTATTTTTTGGAATGACATTGCTCCATTCATTAGGAAGTGGAAATATCTGGAAAAAATTGATATTAAGTGAAGTAAGCCAGACCCAAAGAAGAGTAGGTTGCATGATTTCCCTCATTTGTAAGAACAACAGTATGTTCATGATATTCTTAAAGGGGATCCCAGCAATATTTATTTATTTATTTATTTATTTTATTTATGTCTGCTGTGGGGCTTGAACTCTGGGCCTGGGTGCTGTCCCTGAGTTCTTCAGCTCAAGGCTACCACCCTACCCCTTGAGCCACAGCCCCACTTCCCATCCCAACAATTTTGACATATTGAATTTTAAATAACATACTTTTGGGAGCCACCAATTTCTTTGTAAATACTTCCATCTTTGCATCCATCAAATTTTGTTGAACTTTTATTAGATTCAAAGCCATATTGTGACTCCTTATTGGGCTGGCTTTTTAGCATTTCTTTAAATAGCATGGTAATTTATTATAACATGCAGATACATTGTCTGGAATAAATTGGATTATTGTTAATTTTTTGCCAGTCCTGAGACTTGAACTCAGGGCCTGAGCAGTATCTTTGAGCTTTTCTAAGACTAGCACTCTACCACTTGAACCACAGCACCACTTCTGGCTTTTTCTGTGTATGTGGTACTGAGGAATCGAACCCAGGGCCTTGTGCATGCTAGGCAAGCACTCTACCACTAGGCCACACTTCCAGCACAGGGTTATGTTTTAAAACTTGATTTTCAACTTTGTTAGAGTTGGTCTAGAAAAGTTTTATTTTAAACTAATATAGTCTCGGAATTAAGATGAAATTTTCCTGAATGTCTATAAGATGCCCCATGTAGTTCAACATCTTTCTCTCCAGAAAACACGAAAGAAAATTATATGTGAACTCCAGGATTTGCCAGTGGTGATCCTTTTCCTCAGGCTTATTTGGTTTCCTCTCACACCAAGGCAGAATTCCATGACTCGTAAACTCAGATATGCCTTCTGGGGATCTCTAGAGCTCTCCCTCTTTGAAAATCTCTCTCACCTCCTGCAATCTATCCAACAAATTTCTAGCTGTTTTTACCTCCCCAAAGTCCAGTTTCTTTTTTGTCTCTCCACTTGAGAAGAATGTTGAACTCTGTTTAGGATCTCCGCTCTTGCCCAAATGGCTTGGAAACTATCTCTGGGAATTAAACTAGTAGAGCTGTAGGGCTTCCTTCGTTGCCTTTCCATCAGTGTTACTGACTGTTCATTAGCCAATGACTGACAATCGCTTTTTATATACTTTCCCAGCTGTACAGCATCTACTTAAGATGCGAGGAAACTGTTACACTATCTGGCTAAGAAAAAGACGCAACATAGATTATTTATTTTATTGAATTCATTCCTAATAATATTAATTTCCCAAGGAAGAATGACTAGGCCAATAATTGAAAGCATTTTTTTCATACTTCTTCCAGGAAAAAGAAAACTCTCTAATCCCTCTTGCTTCTCTCAAAATACATACATTTGCTTATTGAGATTACCTATGTGTCACCCATGCAATTTGGAAAACTCATCTTTTATGAAATTGATCCATTTCATTTAGGTCATCAAATTTGTAGGCATAATATTCCTTCATTATCCTTTTAATGGATGTGATAACAGTTGTGAATACTCTTCACATATATTAATAATTTATGTTTAGTTTCCTCTTAGGTTGGCTAGAAGTTTATCAACTTGATTGATCGCTGCTTTTAAAGCTAAATTTTGGTTGTATTGGTTTTCAAGTTCTTTGACTTCTGTTGTATGTTTTTAGTTCTCTTCTCCTGTTGCCTTTGGAACTAATTTGCTCTTCTTTTTCTAGTTTCACACAATGGGAACTTGGCTCTATATTCTTTAATATGTACCTATATCAAGTATTTCAGATTTCCCCGGAAGCACTGAGTTCTTTTTATCTGTGAAAACTTTCATTGTTATTAGATTTGAAGCATTTAAAAATGTTTTTCTCCAGTCTTTGTTTTTGTTTCCCTCCAGTCTTGGTTTTGTTTTTGTATTTCCTAACTTTGTGTGTTATTCATTCCACTGTGATCTGAAATCTGAAAGCATGCTTATATGCTTTGTACTGCAAGTTTGTTAAGCTGTATTTCACGTTGGAGGACTTGGCTTACATTGATGAATGTTTCCTAAGCTTGAGAAGTGTATTCTGCAGTGGCTGGATGAAGCAAGATGTAGGTTTATTCAGTTGACTAATGAAGCTGCTCAAGTCACGTATGTCTTCATAGATTTTTCTGCTCGTTGGAGCTGTCAGTTAATAATAAGTGTCAAAGTCTCCAAGAAGCTACATCTTGTTTGGGTCAGCTTAATTTTCAAACTCTTTTTCCATGCTCTGCAATCTCACTGTAATATGTCAATGTTTGACTTACAATTTTTTCCTGTTTATAACTTGAAAGATCATTTTGGTTCAAAGACTGTTTTCTTCACTTTGCCATTGTTTCATGTCCCTTCACTATTGTTTTATTGTTCCAGTGATCTTGAACAATCTGTAATCTGCTCTTCAGATCTACTCCACACAACTTGATTGGGTTTTTTCCCCACTATAGGAAACTATTGATTGCATATTTTATATCCAAAAATTACATTTAATTTAATTTTTTAATTTTCAGTATCTCCAAATGGCAATTTTTTCAAAACCAACATTTTTCTTTTTCATAGATTTAATACCAATCTTTATGACTTTGCTGCTATTAAAGATCCTAACCTTATCAATTTCACTCTCTATTAACTATATGTGCTTCTCTATGCCTCAATTTTCTCATCTTTAATTAAAAGATGGAGTGAGGTACAAGTGGAGGGGACACATAAATTAAAAGAAGAAAGGAGGAAAATGTGGTCAAAAGTTAAGTGTATATCTTACAAAATTAAGAAAAGTGAGGGAGGCACTGAGCAGAAGGCCTGAGAATGTGCAAGGTGGTAACATTGACTGAGATATTTTCATGAATTTATTGAATTGCAACTCCTTTGTATAGAAACTTAAAGATAATAAAAATAAGAAGAGGAAAATACTAACAGAGCCTCTGCCACTCGATATTCAGCCCTTATCCCTGCCTCCCTTTTTGTTTTCTGGTAGGGCCTCATGATTTTGCTTGGGCTGGCCATAGACTGTAACCCAGACATAAGTGGTGACGCTTGACTTCAATATCTGTATATGTCTTGTGTGTATTAAGTGATAGAGTACGTGAAGAAACCCTGAGAACATGAGGGTCTTCCTGCTGCCCTGGACAATCAATCCTCTACCAGCTGAGGTCCAGGAGACAGGGTGCTGAGCAGTATATGGGAATTTCATGCGCTGGACTGTTCATGGGGAGAGCAGGGTTGATGAGGCTGGCTGATAGGGAAGAGTCTCTAGATAGCATTTCTAGTTTTTAGGTGTCCTTGCTCCTCTTAGGCAAAATGATCCATGTGAGGACTGCCTGAGCTCTTTATGCTAAACATAGCTACTATTAGCAGACGCTCATCATTTTTGCTCTCTACTGGTTTCTAGGAGTAGGGTAAGAGATACTGAGATCAACTTGTCTACCTATTGTTATGTGAGCACCTTGGCTGATACTGTAATAGTTACCCCATTGTTCTTCCTAACCCTGATTTTCCCTCTGGGAATGACTTTCCATGCCTTCTCTTCACTTGGTAAGAATTTGCCCTAAAAGAAATTTGCACATATTCAGAATGACCTGTTCTTTACATAATAAACCCCAACAGTCTCTTAGATAACTCTGGTAATTTTCCTTCTTCGTTTAAATATGCAAGCTATCATTTATTTATTGTTGGTAGCTTAAAACATTAACAATTATTTAACTGATGGGTCAGTAATTTTGGCTGGCCATCTGGGTGGCTGGAATGACGGGGTCTGGTTAAAGTCATCCACACACTTTCTAGCAGCTGCGTGGTTAGCTGGGGGTTGGCTGGTCTAAGATAGCTCAACTGGAATGGCTTGTATCTGCTTGACATGGTATGTGTTTTTGTGAGGATTTAGTGATCAGTACAGGAAAAATCCTGAGATCAGTTAGGGTTAGTCTAAACTAGACTGTGCTCATGACACCATAGGAGAGGCTCCAGGAACAAGAGTGATCCCAGGATGCTTTTAATACATGCTTCTAGGGGATGGCTTCCATGCTTCCATTATATGGCTTCTGCTGAATTGTAGTGGCCAAAACAAGTTCTGGGGAGAGGGAGCTGTTTCATATACTGAAGAAAAGAACTGGAAGGTATTGTAGTCATTTTTTGCTATCAGATTTTTTTAATATGGAAGGTTATCTTGTCTTAAACTTTTGGGTCTTTATCATAGTAGTAGTACTGTTAGTGAGTTCACTGACACTTCTTCAGCTCCTCAGTGTATTATTTTCTGACTCTTTAATGCCATCTGCAGTTGACTAGGTATAGACTGTATGAGATGTCTGCAATACATTTCCTTCTAACATGTATAGATGGCATAGCTGAATCTTAACTCATTTTAAGAACGTGTTTTATGACTATATATAGCTAGTTCTATCCATTTGGAAGTCTTTGGTTTTATCAAGTGGTTTTGATTTTACTTAAGTAAACCTCATGGGAACTACAATAGGTCTTAGTGATTAACAGAGGTAAATATTCTTACTGTGCTTTGAAATTTTTTCCATGAGTTCCACATGTTTATTTTCCTTTAAAATGGTCACCATTTTTTTTTCTTTTTCTTTTCTTTTTCTTTTTTTTTTTTTTTTTTGTGGGTCATGGGGCTTGAACTCTGGGCCTGCGGCTGTCTCTGAACTCTTCAGCTCAAGGCTACTGCCCTAACCCTTGAGCCACAGCCCCACTTCTGGTTTTCTGGTGGTTAATTGGCGATAAGAGTCTCAGGTTCTTTAGTACCTGCTGACTTTGAACCACAATCCTCAGATCTCAGCTTCCTGAGTAGCTTGGATTACAGGCGTGAGCTACCACACCCAGCTCATTGTCACCATTTTCTTAAATTTCACAACTGTACCAGCAATATAACTACAAAATAATAAATTTTATAAGCAAATCAATAAAAAAGTAGCAAAACAAATAAAATTATTTAAACTAAAAAAAGAAAACTCTGACTCCAGATAAATAAATATTTACAGATTTATAAAAAATATTTTTAACCAGATGTTGGTCTGTCTTTATATTTGAAATAAAAATACTGATGGAAATAGAGGTTATTCCTGTCTTATTGTCCTTTTCCATGATAAATCAGTTTTTGACCTATATTTTTCTAAAAAAGATAAATAATTTAAGTAGTTTTTACCAACATAAGGGACTTAGAGTTTTGAAAATTTATCTTGAACTCCTTTACTTTACCTTCTCACTTCTTCTAAGGGATTTTCATATAACTTTTGTTTGATTTTTTTGACAAAGAGTAAAATCATGTCATTCTGATGTATTAATTTCTCTTTCTCTTTCTAATACGTATTTTTCCTAATATTTTACATGTCTAAAATCTTCAATTCCATATGAAACTAAAAATTATTGTGGTGAACATTGAACCTAAGGAGTCTACCAAATAAGACTAGCCAGTAGCATCCATTGAATGAATTAATACTAGTGTAAATAATTTTGCTGTAGTTATTTTACTAGTTTCTAAAATATATTAAATTAAAGTTAAATTTTTAAACAAAATAAGTAGTTGGTTGTGATGTTCTTTTAAAACTTATCTGAGGGTTGGAGATGTGGCTCAGGTGGTAGAGTGCCAGCCAAGGAGCAAAAACATCAGATACTGAGTCTGAGTCCAGGTCTTTAAAAAAATTAGTTGGTATTTCAGATAAAATCATAATTAAAATTAAAATTAAAATATCTAAGTACAGTGATTTTTGTTAAGTCTTCTCTTTCTAATATTTTGTTGTCTATATATTTTGATTATCAATTATCATAAACATAATAACTTTTAAAATCATGCTTTTAATTAATACACCTACTACTATAACACAGTAACCTCTTTTCACAAAAATTAATTAATAATATTTGCTCACATTATCTTATATATTTCTAAATTCATACATGGAATTAAATAACCAAACAGTATGTCTTCTGATGTGTAAATAACTTTGTTCTTTTTTTTCTATTTTAAATTTGGAATATATGCTTTTCCTTTATGCTATGAATTTTGATGGGCTGTAATATTTTCTTTTCATATTAGAATAATTAAAAAGTTAAATGTCCCCATACTTACCATTACTTATGATTAATTTAAACCAGACCATAAACATTGTAATTTACCAAAGTCATTAACCTATTATCATAAATCAGCTAGATTTTGGCAAATGTAAGCAGTTGACTACTAGTTTAGATTTGTACATTTAAACACCATTACTTTGGTCTCTTCTCAATAGTGGATAAGGTATTTTTGGACATCATGACTCCCCCTTTCTTTCATTCATCATTTGCTGAATCAGAAGCTTTTTTACCTTCATTATTTTTGATTTATCCTCTCTCAGTTTTGTTTAATCAATTATTTCAACTAGATGTCTCAGCATTATCAGTCTCCTTTTCTCTTATTTCACATGTTGGTTTGCCCTATTGGAATCAACTCATTACCTTTTCCTATTAACATTTGCTTGTTTATTAAAAAGGATACAAAGGAATGCTGGTTTTACTGGATACCATTCATCTTTTGTGGTACCAGGTATCCCATTTGGGGACCTTATCTTGTAGGCTGCTGAGCTGGTGAATACACTGTGTGTTCTATGCTAATCTGTAACTCTATTGTCCAAGGATAGCAATTAAAAGAAAAACCTGAAGCAATTGTTAATTATGGCCTACTGAGAATATCAAAATCTCTTTTTTTGCCAGTCTTGGACTTGAGTTCAGGGTGTGAGAATTGTCCTTGGGTTTTCTCAAGGCTAGAGCTCTGCCACTTGAGCCACAGCATGACTTGGTACTGAGGAATTGAACCCAGGTCTTTGTGCATGCTAGGCAAGCACTCTACCACTAGGCCAAACTCCCGGCCCTGAATAGCAAAATCTTTGAAGTTCACCAATATTAACATTATCTCCCAGAGTTCATTTCTTTTTTTATTTAAATAATTTTTATTTCAATGTATAGCGGGGTTACAGTTATATTCACCAAATAGAAGATGCATTACTTCTCACACATTGATATCCCTTCTTATGATTTTGTCCCCATTTCCCTTCCCCTACCCCCTCCCTCATTTTTCCCCTTCTATTTCAAATAAACAACTAAACATCTATATAATATACCAGGTAACAAAGTGGGATACTGTAACAATAATTAAGCTCTTGTTTCCATGTCCTGGAGGCCCATTAATTTGGCCTCATCCTATATGGCCTTATGTATCTAGGGTTTGAGCTATTGTAATCCTCTGCTAGGAGAGTTCTAGGTGTGTACTAATTATTACAGATGAGGGAAACCATTAAGCCTATGTTCCTTTGGGTCTGGCTTACTTCGCTTAATATGATTTTTCTCCCAAATCTTTCCATTTCTTTACAAATGGCGCGATGTCATTCTTTCTGATGGTGGCATAGAATTCCATCGTGTATAAATACCATATCTTGTTGATCCACTCATCAACTAAGGGGCATCTGGGTTGGTTCCATATCTTTGCTATGGTAAATAGTGCTGCAATGAACATCGTTGTACTAGTGGATTTAGTATGTCCTTGTTTCTGGACCAATGGGTAAATGCCCAGTAGTGGAATTGCTGGGTCATAGGGGAGCTCTATATTTCGTCTTTTGAGGAACTGCCATACTGCTTTCCATAGTGTAGTGGTGATCCCTCCTGGCCACATCCCCTCCAGCATCTGTTGTTATTAGATTTCTTGATCCTGGCCATTCTAACTGGAGTGAGGTGGAATCTCAGAGTTGTTTTGATTTGCATTTCTTTTATGGCCAGAGATATAGAGCATTTCTTCATGTGTATATAGGCCATTCTTATTTCTTTTTTAGAGAAGTTTCCAGAGTTAATTTCTATATATTAATTTAACTCAAGACAGTAGCAATTCTTTGATTAGTCTTTTTTTTCACTCAGTTCTAAAAATCCTAGATTAGAAAAAAAGCACCTCGACTATTAAATAAGCTTCACATTTCTCTTTTCCATCTTCTATGTCTTTTATGCTTTCTGTTATTCTTTTGTTATTCTGTTATTGTCATGTACTATGTTGCATTTTTTTCTTAACATGAGTTATAGTTATTGGTCCTCCAAGAATGTATAATGTTTTCAAACTTCTTAAGTCTTACTCCTATGATTATTGATTTTTGTGGTTGATTATAACATTTAATTAAACATTTTAAAAATGGTAGCCGGGCTTGAACTGGAGGTCTTGTACTTGCTATGAAGGTACTCTACCCCTTGATCACTACTTGTATCACCTATATTTTAAATATGTCTTGAATTTATATCTAATCTGGACAGGACTGAAACTCTCCAAGGAACATGTTTCCCACATAGCTCAAATGACAGGGTGTGTCAACAGCTATTTTTTGTGTGTTCCCATACTGGAGTTTGAACTCAAGGCTCTGCACTTGTTAAGTAGGTGCTCTACCTCTCAAACACCCCTTCATTTTCCTTTTTTCACTGGTTATTTTTGACACAGGGCCTTACTTCTTGACAAGAGGTCCACTTGAACGGTAATCCATCTATTTTAAGTTTCAAATCATTAACAGAATTACAAGTATACACTCTGCACAGAGTTTCCCACTGTTTAGTTCCCACTCCTGGACTTTTCTTCCTATGATAGTTGGAGCTGTTATCCTCTCAATCTCAGCCTTCCATATAGATTAGGGTGACAGGCATGTGCTACCATGTCCAGCTATGGGTTGAGAAGGACTCTCAGGAGAGAATAGTTATCTTTTGAAAGTCAGGGTGTAAGACTTAACAAGGATATGGAGTAAGACTGCAGCACTGACTTCCAAGCAAACAGTTCTTAAAAGAATGGGTTGTTGCTTATTAACAGGGAAATGTGAGACTCTATTTAAAAAATATGCTTTATCTGGACAAAGTATCAGAGTGGTGTTTTTCTGCATCTGTAATAATTTCCTGGCTATCAGGACTTTTTTTGTTCCTTTGTAGTACACTACTCTTTGCAGTAACTTGCAAAGTCATTTTTAATAGAGACTATAAATATACATGCAATCCTTTACTCTTTTATCAGCTTTACAGATTCCCCTCCTCCATTAGGCATTCTGACATTTCAACAAGCATACACTTTTTGTGTGCCAGTACTGGGACTTCAGTAGGCAACACATTATGTATTTGCTTTGCCTTTTGGCTCAAGGCTGGTGCTCTATCACTCATGCCAACCTTCACTTCTGGCTTTTTTCTAGTCAATTGGAGGTAAGAGTCTCACAAACTTATCTGCCTGGATTGGCTTCAACCCTCAGTCTCCAGATCTCAGCCTCTGGTGTAGCTAGAATTCCTGGCACGAGCCACCAGCACTTGCCTCCAAGCATACTCTTCAGCTAAAATTTCCTTGATGAGTCTAATCCCCAGTAGCATCAGTCATTCAAATGTCACTGCTTGGTGCTTGAAACTGTTCTTTCCCAATTTCTTTGGCTAGTATATTTCTCACACCTTAAATCCAGCAAGGATGCACATCTGTAATCCTGTTTCTTCACTTCTTTCATTGCGGTTCCATCTTCTTCCCGAAGCCGGCTAGTCACAAGACTATTGAGTGCAACCTCTTGTCAGCTCTCACCTGGGCCATTGAAAGAATATCCTACTGGACTTTTTGTTTTGCAAGCTGTTCCTTAGGTTGTAATTTTTGGATGGGTAAGTTTGGGCTCACTCTTTTTGCTCAAATTCCGTATTTATAAACTTCCTTGTTAGCATCTTCTTTACTTTATAGAACCTTATTCTGAGAAAGTTCTAATTACAGATAGCTGACAATTAAAGTTTTTAGTAGTTATGTTTCTCTGGCTAAATCAATAAATGGACAATTCCCAAAGTAGAAGCATCTTTGAGTCCATAGACCTAGTGGAATGTGCGGCACTGCAGAGCTGATCTCAGCTCACCTGTAGTGGCCTCCTGGACTGTCTCCAGCACAGCGTGAACTGAGTGGTCTTGGGGTTCCCCAAGTGAGCTTCAATTACTTCTCATTACTGTAAATGTAGGAGAGTTCAGTGATAGTTTGCTATAAATGTAATTAAAATCCTGGCCAGTTGGCCATAACTACATTCACACTCCTTTAACTAATCTTATTTGTATCTTTATACAATTGTTCATAGAACACATCAATTGCCACTTGCCCTTAGATACAAGATGTACTTAGACATAAGTACTGCAACAGTGTATAAAGTCAATTCCTTCTCACCAGAAGCTGACATTCAGTCAAGCTCTAAAGACACTGTTTTAAACGAATAATTACATAATTTCTTAAGAATCATGACAGAAGAATTGCAAATAAGAATGTGCTATAGGGTTGGTAAATTGTGCATATAGCAAAGTCAGAACAGGCTTCCTGCAACATTCCAGTAGAGCCTTAAATGCTAGCCAGGAGTTTGCCAGATAGGTGGGCCAGTCAATGTGAGACCATCTTCACAGGATAGAATGGAGGGTGTATGTGAATATGGACTGAGGAACAGAGGAAACACAATTCCAAAGATAGGCATGTGTCCGGGGAAGGACTTTGTAGATTGATAGGAACTTTATTATCCTGTACATCCAAAGAACAGTCCTTGAATATTTCCCAAAGAATGTTACATATCACACAAATCACATCACATTGGTCTGAAAACAATGATTGGCTGGAATTGATTGGGGGCGGGGCATGGGCTTGGCATATACAGGAAGACCAATGACAGACTCTTCCCATATTTGGATTGAGAGTTAGAGATGGTACCTGAGGCAATAAGTACCAGAATGGGAAGCTGGTACAGCCTTGAAGGAAAATTGGGAGGGAAGTGTCATGGGGCTAGGGAAAGGGATCTACCCCATACAACTTCAAGTGGAGTGGTGGGATGGATGGGAGGACTGTTAACCTCAGTGAAGAATGAAAGAGGAAGAGATTTTTATGAGTGGTGGGAGGTAACATTTAGTGTGTATTGACTTTGGTTTATTCAGGTCAAATAACTGGAGAGTGAGAGAAAGGGAGGGAGGGAAGGAGAGAGAGAGAGAGAGAGAGAGAGAGAGAGAGAGAGAGAGAGAGAGAGAGAGAGAGAGAGAGAGAGAGAGAGAGAGAGAGAGATATTCTTCATAGGAATATGTGTTTGATGAAAGAACAAGTCGTAAGTGAAGTGTCGGGAATGGCCAGCCCTGCCTGAGAGGGTCTTATAAAGTGAGAAGTCACTGGGGCAGAGGATGGCCTCAAGAGGACTTTACCATTGAAAGGATGAGCTGAAGTGAGGGTAGCTGAGAATAAGGAGCCAACTGATGATTTAGTTTAAAATTTTCCCATGCTAAATTGTCAGCAACACCAGGGGTGTCCTTCCTATCCTATTCCTCTATTTTCCTCTTCTTTCTTTTTCTGTCACAACTTTTCTTTTCCCTCTTTCTCCTATTTCTTCTTCTTTTTCCTTCTTCATTCTTTTTCAACTCCACTTTTCCAAACCTCCAATGAAATATTTTGTTTAGTTAATCGAATTTTTTTTCACGATTCTGAGTTTGAATTTGCCAGCCAGCTACTTTGTCACTTGAGCCACACTTTCATCCCCAAATAAATACTTTTCTTAATCTCTGAACCATAAGTACAGATAATACATTATTTACTTACTTCGAAAATGCTACGTGATGGCTACTAGCAAGAAAGAAAATTTCTACTGTTTATTAAACATTTCCACGTCCCATGAATTATCTTATTTAAATCTCCCAAAATCCTATGGGAGAAATGTTCTATCCTTATTTTAATTGGGATAAAACAGGCTCTGAGAAGTCACATGACTTGCCAAAAGCCACACAGCTGCAAGTGATAGGATTTAAACCTGTTGTTAATGAGTCTCAGTCCTATATCATATGGCCCTTCACCATTTCCTGTTACTTGCTCCATTGCCAATTCTGGTTTTGTGATACTCCATCCTTTTGCACTCAGCATTGCTTTGACTCCTTCAGCTCTTAACTCCTATCAGCCCAGGAAAAATTTCCCTTCTGTGTCTCTCCCCAGGGGCTTGAGTAAAACTTGTTGGACTCTGGTTTAGCAGCTTGTCATTCAGAACTCCGTGAGCTTTGCAAGTGTAGTATCATTTTCTATGTGCTGTCCTGTGTCTGGTTTAGGATTTAGCTTCTGATGGTTGACTGCCACCAAAGGTAGCTTCACTCTTGATGAATGATGATAATAACAATACTTGTTCTTGCTGGGGCAGACATGAACTACCCATTGTTCCTTCATAGCAGCCTCCAGAGTGATCTATAGGGTTCTCTGCATGTCCAATGACAACTCCTTTGCATCTCGACTTGGCCTTGGATAGCCTTCCAGGAGTCTCAGGTGGGTTGTCTCCCTACTCTACTGCTTTCATAACTAAGTCTCATTTTATCCTATTTTGGCTGGTGGCTTTGATCTTCTCTCTGACTAAACCCTCTTGTTTAAGTTCTAAACATGTTATCTATATTTCCTGAAAAATATCACCCCACTTTTCCCAATTTCTGCTGATACTGAAAATAAACATCTCCAAATCTGCCTTTACGTGTTGCTGACAATGCTACAGAGAGTAGTAGTGTAAACAGAGTCACAAACAGAAATATCCTTTCTTCCCATATGTACTGTGGACAAGACATAACTACCCTGGTCAAACCATTACCTAATCCCCTAGAGGCGATATGTCTGGGTTAGTTGGGTTTTATTTGCTTAGTCTCTCTGGCTGCAGTAACTTGAATAACCTTCTAGTAGTCTCATGACCTCAGTGGGGGCAAGGATAAGTTTTGCCTCTCAGCTCCAGCTTTATCACTCCCAAACTGGAGAAATGAAGGAAGTCATGTCCCATGTCATAGAGTAAGGAGGAGTGAATCAGGATGTCTTATATCCCAGGATTAACAGGATGTACTCTCCTGTTAGTTTTATTCATGGAAGAAATGAAACCCCTCTGGAATAGCATAGAGAATTGACTTTAAGTTTAAGATTACAAGAAATGGGGTGGGGAGAGAGATCACACCTATAATCCTAGGTATTAACAAAACAAAGACCTGGAAGACTGTAACTTGATGCCAGACAAGGCAGAAAAATCTACCAGACTCCATTTCCAAAATAACCAGCAAAAAGCTAGGCTGGTGGCATGGCCCAAGTGATGGTGGGCCAATGGAGCAAGCAAGCCAACATAATATGAGACCTTGAGTTCAAATCTCAGCACTGGCAAAGAGGGGGGGGAGAGACATAGAAGTAGAGAGAGAAACAGAGAGACATAGAGAGAAATCTGAGGCAGGCAAAAGGAACGGGTACTTATTAGGTGCTAAACAACTGCTTCCTCCCTCTCTCATTCCTTTCTTCATGCTTTCTCGCTTTTACTTATTTATTTTCAGTCTCAGTAACACACTCTCATTAGTGGGGAAAGCTTGTTACTGGCATTTCCCAAGCATCAGTGCATTTGGAGGTTATACAGTGTCATAGACTCTTAGAATGCACGAGCATGGAGTAAGCACAGAAGCTGGCCACTTTCACATGAACAAATCAGTCAAGGTCACGTAGATTGCTGCAGGCAGAGCCAGACAAGACCCTGTGTTCTGGCTTCTGGTCCAGAACTTTCAGCAAATTTAAGCAGGCTTTAAACCAAAGCACTATCTTTTATTTCATAAATAACGTGTGTGATTTATTGATCATTTTAGGGACCGATCTACAAAGAATATTGTGGTGTTGATTGGAGATGTCCAATCCAGATTGCTAATAGAACATCCCTCCTGGAAATGCCAGAGCAAGAAGTTCTTGCCAAACTGTAGCAGCCAGTGCCCCTGAGGCCCAGGAATCCAGAGCCAGCCAAAACCAAAGCCAGCTGCTCTAGGGGAAGGAACAATTTGTTCTTTCCCTGCCCATCTGGGGAGCTGGGCATAGCCTGAGGCTGGCCATTGGTACCACAGCTGCTTTCTTGAGAGGAAGTACATCATGAGAATTGTTAAAGACCTGCCCCTTTGTACTCCTTGGCAACAAGTTGAGTTATTTTTCTCAATGATTACATGGTGGATTAATAACTACAAGTTATTAAAACATGTTAATGGGCAAATGCACATTTCTTCTTCCATATAACTATTGTACAACAGATCCAAAGGAACCAGAAACTACAGATAGATCAATAATTTTGCATGTTATCTTTTCTCCAACCAACATATTTGATTTTCTATTCTCTCTTCCTCCCCCTAGGACCCCTGTGATTATACTGGACCCACTTGAGTCTTCTAGGATAATCTTATCCTCAAGCCTGATTAGCCACCTTGATTACTTTTTGACAAGTAATTCCACAGACTTACAAGTTTTAGGTATTTGGATCTGCCAAAGGCCTGCCCTCCATTGTTTTCCTGTTAGGTCTTACCACCCAATTTCCACCACTGCCTAGTATAGTTCATTTGGACATGAATCTATCAGTGTATTAATGTCCCAACCCACTGTGACTGGAGAAAAGGCAATAACTGACATCAGACTGTGGAATTGAGGTTTGGGGCACCAGGGACCTAAAGTCTTCCTCCAGCTTCAGGTGTACTGGGTCCATTTTAAAAGGTTTTCATTGAGAAGTGTAAAGGAATGTATATGTGAAAAAAAGTGAGGTCACAGTAACCTTGAAGGCACAAGCATCAATTGTGTGATATACTCAAGTAATAAACAAGGTTTTTTTTTAATTTTAATTTTAAGCGGGTGCAAGCAGCTGGTGACTTACAATTAACACCGATTTTTGTCTATTTCTAAATTCCCAGAAAGTTGGATGTGAATTTAGCCTAGTCCTAGGATAGGAACCTGAGATCTTTCAAGCCAAGACTCTCAGCATTCTGCGAGTTCAGGGAAGAGGTATCCTCCCAATCCTTTTAGGTCTCCAGCTTGACTTTTAAGGACTCGCACAGATTAATCTATTGATGAAGCCAGAACCCTCATGATTCCATCACTTCTGCAAAGCTCTATTAGCTGGCAACCAAGCCTCCTGGGGCCATTTTAGATTCAAACCATAACAGAGAGGGAAAGAGTTTTGATAAGGGGGCACTACTTTGTAGTCTTTAATTTAACATACACATAGACACAAAGGCACTCTACACACTATACCCTATACATACATGCATACATAAACACACAGACACAGACACACAGACACACACAGACACACAGACACACACACACACAGACAGACAGACAGACAGACAGACAGACACACACACACACACACACTAGCTCAAGAGAAAAAGCCTGAAAAATGCAAGCTAACCTAAAATGAGGATTATACCTTTCCAATTTCTTGCTCTTTTTTAATCCATTGACAAACAAGCCAGGGAGGTTGAACCTGATGAATACTGTCTGTAGAACTTAGCCTTCTATGGTTCAGGAGAGAGTGGATCTAAGCAGAAAACCACAAGGGCCGGCTACAGGGATCTTGCCTATTTTGATTTAAGAATCTGAATTTTATCTATAAGAGTTTGAAAGGAGCACTCGCTCCAATACTCCTCAAATTCTTCAATGAAACTGAAAGGGAAAGATCACTAGTAAACTCATTCTATGAGGTCATTGGAACCCTCATCCCCAAAACCAGATAGAGCACCATACCAAAGGATCTACCTCAGTGTGTGCTTCCAAATGGTACTATATTTGGTGAAAGAGTCTGTAAAGAAACTATGTAATATTAAGTGAGGTCATGTGGGTAAGCTCTACTGAAACATGACTTTAGGTCCTTCTAAGAAAGGATTAAGACAGAGATACATATGAAGTCATGGCGAGGGTCGGGGGATACCACCACACACGAGAGAGAAGCCTAAAACCAGACTTGATGACACTTTGATTTGATTCTGGGATTTTAGCCTTCAGGATGGTGGGAAAAGAAGACACTATGAAAACAGAATGTATTAGAATTGTATTTTGTTATGGAAGCCCTAAGAAATGAATATATCCCATTTATTAGAAGGGAATAGTCAAAGGGAAACATGTTACATGGGACTCCCCTAATTATACTCCCATGGTAAGTCCCAGGGTGAGTCCAAGTTAACTGTCTGGGAGACGCCTATCTACAGAGTCAGCTTCAGGAGATGTGTCCAGGGGTATACTCGAGGGACCCCTTTTGATGGTTGGGTAAAGGCAGAGGACAAATGGTGCTGGGGTCCTTTCATATGGTCTTCCTAGAGCTTTGCAAGCTGTTCTAACTTGTTCCTCCTAGGCCAATACTAAATTCCATTCATTAGCAAGTTTCCCAGTGGTCTAATTTTATGGGGTTCCGTAGGAGTTTCTCTCCTGCTTTTTAGGCCTCCAGTCATCTAAAATGTGGTGTCTTCAGCAAATTCACCCACCTCATTATACGTGATCCCTCTTCTAGGGCATTTCACTTTTCTCCCAGCTCCTAATAAATAAATGCTGATTCTAAGACCAAAACCCAAGAGGCCATACATTTAATTGCTTCGCATGCTGAGAAAGAATCATTTATTAGCACTGTGCAAAGCGCTGTGTTTGAAAACTCCAAACCACATGAAACACTATAAGTTCTGAGCCAGAGCCTGGTAGAAAACCCGCCAAGTTTCATCTGAACTTTGTTAGGCCTTGTGACCTTTCACAAAACCTCAAAGCAAACATAGCTCAGCCCCTGGATAGGCTCAAACTTTGAGTTGAGTGCTGTCGTTTGTTTGATTTTGCATCTGCTGCTTATATCACAACTCCCCATTTCTGGTTAAAAAAAAAATCCACAAGATGGCTTCATCCCAGTGTGAGGTTCTGTTTTATTTTTTGTTTTGTAACATGTGTATCCATTGTGAAACTCAAGGCTCATCTGGAACGCTAGCTCTAGAGATCAAGATTTAGAATTGTCAGGCAGATAATAACTAAGAGATTGAAATGGAATCCAGTGGAAAACCAACTGCAATGAGTCCGACTAGCATGAGGCAAGTAGGAGGGGATGAAGACAAGAGCAGAAAGTTCAAAAGAGAACAGTTTTTCTTAAAAAAAAAAAAAAAGGTAGGTAAGGGTGGCTCATACCTAGAATCCCAACTACTCAAGAAACAGAGATCTGAGGATCACAGTTCAAAGTCAACTCAAGAAAAGCCCATGAAACTCATCTCTCCAATTAACCACCCAAAAGCAGGAAGTGGAGTTGTCATGAAAGTGGTAGTTAATCTTGACCTAAAAAAAACTAAGGGACAGTGTCCAGTCCCTGATTTCTAGCCCAGTAGTGGCACAAAGAAAGAAAGAAAGAAAGAAAGAAAGAAAGAAAGAAAGAAAGAAAGAAAGAAAGAAAGAAAGAAAGAAAGAAAGAGAAAGAAAGAGAGAAAAGAGAGAGAGAAAGAAAGAAAGAAAGAAAGAAAAAAAGAAAGAAAGAAAGAAAGAAAGAAAGAAAGAAAGAAAGAAAGGGGAAGGAAGGAAGGAAGGAAAAGAAAGGAAAGGGGAAAAGAAAGAAAGGAAAAGGGAAAAAAGAAGAAAAGTTTAGGGCCCCGACATTGTACCCATGGTTTTTGTTAAGAATTTGACATTTTCAACACGTGTCAAGGGTAGTGTTCTTGTGTCTTTAACTTAATTCCTGAGAGGGATTTCCCAGCCATTTCTATATCAGCACATATCCATTAGGTCTCCTGTAACTCTGCCTGGCTGAGCTGAAATAGCCTGACAGTCAGTACAGTCAGGAGACAGGGCCAGCCAATGGCTCTGGTGGGAGAAAGAGCTTGGATATGGCCATAGGGAGAGGAGTTTGTTTTCTGAATCAGAAATGTCCCCAGGACAAGGACAAATAACTAGAGTAGAATCAGAGGCAAGAGTGGATAGCAGAACTTTATTCTTACCAATTACACCCACGATTTGGACATTAGGGTACTGGTATAAACAAACAGAAATGGCCTTACTTACCTACGTGTCTTCATTGCATGGCTGCAGGAAGCATGAGGCTAGAGTTCGGAGGCTGGAGTTTGACCACTGAGTATTGGAAAGTTAGTTTGAGGCAGGAGTAGATACTCACTGGAGTAGTCCTGGAAAAGTTGATTTATTTGAGTTTCAGGAGGAGGACTTAAGTCTCTCAACTGGTAGATGCTCACTTGTCTACCTGGGTCACAAAATCTGGGAAACTAGTACCTCTTTATCTATAAATTTAGACCAGAATTACTTACAGCACTTCTTTTACGCTTGTCCCCTCTAGCACAGGTTAGGCTTGACAGGATTTTTGGGGGACTGTGGGAGGACATGAAGTCAGGAGGGACCTTGAAGGTCATGGTGAGAACTTTTGAATTTAACCCTCCATCTTGTCTTTAATGTTATCAAAGGCAAGCCAAACAGGAACCGTGGATAGGAAATGACATCTTTTCCTACATTTTAGATGATCGGTGAACCAAATACAAATTATTTGCATTGGCCGTCTTCTTGTAGATATTGATCTTATTTTCAACAGCACCTTCTTGCATCTGGTAATGCTAATGGTTATAGGATTCTTATATCCATCCCAAAGAGGGAAAGAGAAGATGATATTTTGACTTTGCTATTTTGGCCTTATTTGGATTTTTAAAATTAGTTCCCCGGATATTTTATCTCTAGATTTATAAATACACATATTTTAAAATTAAGAATTACTGACAGGTGCCAGTGGCTCATGCCTATAATCCTAGCTAATCATGAGGCTGAGACCTGAGAATCATGTTTCAAAGCCAGCCTAATAGAAAAGGCTGAGAGATTCCATTTCCATTTAACTAGCAAGATGCTGGACTTGAGGTATGGCTCAAGTGGTAGAATGCTAGCTGTGAACAAAAAAAAAGTAGGGTGAGAGGGCTGGAAATGTAGCCTGTAGTGGTAGGGTACTTGCCTAGTATGCATGAAGCCTTGGGTTAGTTTCCTTGGTAGAACATACTCAGAAAATGCTGGAAGTGGCACTGTGACTCAAGTGGAAGAGCACTAGCCTTGAGCAAAAAGATGTGCCTGTGCCCTGAGTTCAAGCCCCACAACTGGCAAAAAAAGAAAAAGTAGACTGAAAAAAGGAGACCCTGAGTTCAAGCCTTGGTACAATGAGAACAGAATGAGTTTTTATTCAAAATAGCCTTTTCAATAATTAATCTTTGTTAATTCAATTCTTTGAAAACATCTCCATCAAGTTGAAACCATTTTTATTTTTATTTCAGTAAAAGGATTATTAATACTTATTAGAATCACTTATATATTTTGATTTGGCAAAACTCTGATCATACAATTCTGATCAATTCTGGCAGAACTTTATCACAGAGACAACAAAACTTCATGCCTGGAACTTTCTAAGACTGTCCTATGTATCTCTTCCTCTTTGTGACTTTAATGTAACTATGAGTTATAATAGATTTTACCGGGCTTGTGAGTCTTAAAGTGAATGACTAAAATTCAGTGAGATTTGGGGGAATCTTTGAATTGGGTCAGTGTTAGAATTAAGCATAGTATTCTGTGGTTTCTTGTCTTTTTTGCCTTGGGGTCAGAATTATAAGCATCACTGGTAGTCTGGAGGGCTTTAATCATACAGTTTAGCTAACTTTAGGTACCATCTCTGCCCTTTATTTCTCTTCCTCAAGATTCTGGAAAGCTGTGATTTGTTGTGTCATCTTTGTGATGTCTGAATAGAAGAAAGAAAAGAAACACTTCTTAGGTACCTCTTTATATTTTATTTGTTTGAACTGTGGGTAAAAATTATTGGAGATGGCATAACTTAAATATCTTCAGAGAAAAATAAAGTTTACCCATTTTATTTATAAGGTAAATCCACTCAGTGAATACTTTTGTGTTGCTTATTAGCTTGCCATTGACTCAACACTGTTATGTAGTTGTAACTATATTTCTAAGTCAGTGTAGATGTCTTCCTCTTTCTTTTTTTTCCTCACTAGGCTTAGAGAAGCATTTTATCAGAGAGGACTCAGTCAAGAGGCAGAAAGAAAGGCTCTTAATAGAACAGAGAGGCTTTTATATGGTGAATTACTAATGCACTGGAAAAGGCAAAGACTGACATATCACAGAAATGGAAACTATCAATGGGTAGTGCCAGTAGGCTTGGAGGAGCAAAGGAGACATCGGGAAAGGTTGGCAGATGTGGAAGTATCTTGGCAAAATTGGATCCAGACCTATGGTCAAAGTAATATTGTTCTCAGAGTTTGAGAGATACTCCTGGGAATCATGCTTCTCAGGACCAGATAGCTGTGTTACCAGCTCATCTACAAAGACTGTCAACTGAACTGACTGGTACTTCACATAAAGGGAAGACCCACTGCTGGGATGGAACTGACCGAAAGGAAGTAAGTAAGCAAGGAACACATTCCTTCCTCCTCTTCCTTGTAGAGTCTACTACTAGCTGCTACCTTGTACTGGCAGAGATGAAAAATCCCCCAGGAGAAATCATGAATGTGGGCTACACAGTGATGACCCAGCATGTAGATTTACTCAGGGAAAGTGGAGGGGGAATTCAACCCAAGTTATTAACTTAGTAACCATCACTAAGGGTTGCGTTTTCCCAATCATTCCCGGAAAACGAATGGCTCACAGGGAGGCTTCATTTAGCTTTTGTTTGGATATTTTTCCATGTCTAGGGATTTCACCACTACATGTAATTTGGTCATGGGATTCCCTATTGTAAATTATTTTCACTTTGAATGCTACCGGGTTCTTCCTTATGTTCTGTTTCCTACTGTCATTGCTAAGAAGGTTGATGCCAGTCTCTCCTTCTCTTTGATTCTAATTTATTCTTCTCAACTTTGTATAATCTCTTTGTAAGCTTCTAGAATTTCACAATGGCATGCTTTGGTGTGAGCCAGTTTGGTTGTCCTAAATTATCAGGCTATGTGATCTTGACATTTGTGTCCAATTTTGAGAATTTTTTTTTTCTTTGTCAGTACTAGAACTTAAACTCAGGAGCCTGGCACTTACTCACCTTGCTTGCTAATGGCTGACATTCTGCCACTTGAGTCACATCTCTAGGTTGTCTTATACTGGTTATTTTGGACCCTTCTGCCCAGGGTGGTTTTGAACCACTACCCTTCACATCTCAGCCTCCTGAGTAGCTAGGATTGATTATGTGTGAGCCAGACAGCTTTTTTAAAAAAGATTTTGTCAACATTGATTTTTTACATCATATTTCAAATGTCAGCTTTATTTTCTGTTTTTGTCTCTAATTTCTGTGACATTTCCCAATTTCCCTTTTCAAAGCTCCTGTTGAGTGTCACTTCTGCTTATGTTTAATTTCCAATAGCATTTGTTTTTTTTATGTGCCTCTTTATTTTATAGCATCTTGTTTTTTTCCAACGATCTAATATCTTCTTTGTCTTTCTGAAAGTCTATTAATAGTAGTTTTATTGACATTTTCTTTCTTTCTGTCTAACGTCTCCCCAGATTTGCCCTTAGCTATATAACCTAATTACTGCACTATTCTAAGTTCAAAAATATGTGTTGTCTGTAATTTTGTCCACTTTAAAATAACTATTGTTAGTTGTAGCCTCTTGCTCCCTAAATCAGTTCAAAAGCTCAAGCTTAGTGTGAACTTAGCACTCATATTTTTGTTGGCAAGCACATACCAGAGGCAGCTTGCAGTACAAGCTTCTATAGCTCCCTCATGAACAGATAATTCAGGGGTCACCTAATGGATTTAACCACCCATTTGCCTGCCTCGAAGGTACTGACATCAGTTAAAGCTGCTATCATGTTTTATTAATTTTTGTAATATCCTCTATCTTGGGCTCAAGTACTTTTTTTCCATCTTGACTGAGAGCCAGTGTAAGAGATATGACCAAAATATGCCTTGTCATAAAGAGAGGTGTGTAAACTACACATGTCAGATTCCCAGCAAGGGTCTTAGCTCACACAGGGATCATCTCTGCCACATCAGTTGGTCCTTTATAAGACACAAGAGAAAATATTAGGAATATGTTGTGTGCTATCTAGCACTAATAATGTTTCAAGTGTGCAATTTATCACAGAAGTAATTAATAACCACCACCACAACAACAAATACCCTTCTATGCCACTGACTCCCCCCAGAACTCAGAATGATCATGGCTGGCTTTTTCTCTCGAAAAGGGTCCTTAGAGATCATTTAATTCAACCCTCTCCTTTCCTGCTCAGGGCAACAGTGTGGAAGTCAATGATGTATTCTATGCCACACTTAAGGTCTGTACAGGTTAGTGCAGCCCATAGCCCCAAACCCACTCTGTTCACTGCCCTCAAAGTTGCTTTCTACTGGAGGCTGAATGATGCTCATGGATTGCACCCACCCTCCTCTATAGCTCCACTCTCCCTGAATGCAGTGTGGGCTTTCTAGGAATGGGTGCTTATTTGCACATACAGACAGGGTCTATAGCAGAGAAAGTAGTCTATTCCGACAGACCCCTGACATGCAATGTGCTCCATATGTTTGGATCAGACTCCACTCCTATAAGATTGGAGTACTTAAGGAGGACTTGAGGCTAGGCCACCAACGTGTTCAACAGTACTGAGTGATATTTATTTAGTTATTATTTTATTAGTCATGAGGCTTGAAGCTCAGGGCCTGGGTGCTGTCCCTAAGCTTTTATGTTCAAGGCTAGTGCTCTACCATTTCTGAGCCACTGTCACAGTGCCACTTCTAGTTTTTGGGTAGTTAATTGAAAATAAGAGTCCCATGGACTTTCTTCCTCAGGCTAGCTTTGAACACTGAACCTTAGATTTCAACCTCTTGAGAAACTAGGATTACAGGTGTGAGCTACCAGCACCTGACTCTTTTTCTTTTTCTTTTCTTTTTTTTTTTGCCAGTCCTGGGCTTGAGCTCAGGGCCTGAGCACTGTCCTTGGACTTTCTCAAGGCTAGAGCTCTACCACGTGAGCCTCAACACCACTTCCGGCTTTTTTCTATGTATGTGGTACCGAGGAATCGAACCTGGGTCGTCGTGCATGCAAGGCAAGCACTCTACCACTAGGCCAAACTCCTGGCCCCAGCACCTGACTTTTTAAAGACTTTCCCCTGTGTATCTTTACTTTTACTTAGGCTGGCTTCTTATCGCTTGTTTTAAATGGTACATTACACTGCAACACTAATGTTGCAGTATGTATCATGTCTACAATTTCACTGGAGGCTATAGAGAGGCTACCCAACTCTCCTTCACCTAAGAACCTAGACATGCAGAATGGAAGAAACACTCCATTAACAATTGCTCTTGTTAGTCCTCTGTGACCTCTCCTGGGTGCCGCACAGAGGCTTTTACTGGACAGAGGAAACAACGAAGGAGCCAGGCCACAAGGGGTACCTTCACAGCATGAATCCGGGGTGTGCTCTGCTAGCACGACAAACAGGGCTGGGTTCCTAAGTTGGAGTTCTGCAATGGCAGACTCCTGCTTGAGTAGGCCAGGCTATTCGCTACTACCACTATCTTTTTGTTGGTAGGATAAGTACTTCTCAATACCCAATTTCATGGTTTCCTTTGCTAAAAATAATTAGGAGTCCTTGTTTTTACCAAATTGATGATTAATGAATCCCATGTGCTAGAAATTGCCCTCTACCTCTGCAGCAAGAACAGAATGTTTTGGATAAATGGAAGAGATGCAAAGAAAAGGATGAGGGCAATGTCCAGGAATCGTGGATTACAGGGTACCGAGTCTGAGAGACTGGGTTCATTTGCAGATAGTGCACAAGTGTCTTTCAGAGAGCAGGAGTTACCAGAAGCTGAGCTTTAATTACAACCATCTTTCAGTGGGATATGGAGTGGAAACACCACTCTGTCTATTCTAGGAGTAGGGCCTTAAGGTGGATACCTTTTAATTGAACTGTGTTCTGTTACGAGTTTCTCTGAACATAGAAGAATCACCAGGAGATGACTTCTTCCCTGCAGCATAGAGGTATGAGGTTGACCCAAGCACAGCTGAGAACAGAGGCTGGAAAGGCAAGGCAAGAGATTGAAAAATAGCTATGCCAAGGCAGATACGTGGTAAATCATGTGTCATAGAGAGACTATCACTCCCCTTCTCTATTTACCTTCATTGGTTTCAGCAGATCTCTGATGCAACTCCTGGGGACATTTCTGTTTAATTCACAGTCCTAGTTGCTTGAGAGATGGAAAGCAAGAGTGTTCACACAGGCCCTGCTACATTCTCATCCATTCAACCCATCCCAGCCTACCTTATCCCATTCTCCTAGCAAGGGCTCTCATTCCCTTGTCACACACTTTTGAGGCACGAACAACGAATCTACAGCTTTCCTAGAAAGCCATACTCAATACCCCTGCTGTGTGGTAGCCCTATGCTCTCTGTGCATAGCTGCTTCATAAAATGCACAGTTCTTCTTGGGGCCATAAGTTACTTTTCTTGCATTTGTTTTACTTTCTATATTCTTTCTTAGATGAACAAAATCTTGGCATGTGGCCTATCTAGAAAAAAAAAGGAATCTGTTCTGATTTCCATTTTTGAGAGGATTTTGGCAGTAGAAGCCACAAGTGTTGGATACATTACTGCATTTATCAGTCAAGCTCTGCGCATATGGAAATGGTCTTATCTAGAAAACCTTCAGAATGATCACTACTCACAAGACAACATTCTGAAGAAAGATTTATCTAACTCCAAATGGAGTGAAATAAGAAACCTATGGAATATATGGGAGGAAAAACTCGGTAACAAAGGGGAACCCTAAAAATAAGGCATCATTCATAAGAACAAAGACTGATAACTCATTTGTAGTCAGACCTGATTATATTAGTCAGAAACCCATTTTTCTTTTTGCAAATGCAGATATACTAAGTTCCAACTATTTTAACCCAAGATGGAAGCTTGTTTTTAAGATTCCTTGATTCTCCCAAAGGATGGAGAAAATTCAACTCTAGCTACAGAAGTAATAGAGTCACAGAGGTATCCCCATTACCACTGGAATAACTTCCTATGCCTTCCTTTATGTGGCACCACATATGACCATATGATGTGAGCTTGCCTTTTACCCTGATAGCACATTGATCTTATTTTCTCCATGCCAAATCTGAATTTTTTTTTTGCATAGCTTAGTATTGATGCTCATTCTGAAACAGTAATCTATAGCTAGAGAGAGGCTGACACTTGATTGGCCCAGTATGGATCTGGTACTAAGTTTTAGATTATTTGGGGCAAGGATTGTATTATACTCATGCAGAAATTCTCATGTTGACTGTGTAGATCAAGGGCGGACTCAGAAAATACTCTTGGTGTCTTTGAGACAGCTAGGCACTATTTAGAGAAAGGCCCTTCGCATCCTTTCACTTTCTCCTTACAAGATTGCTGATTGTAGGAAAATAATGCTTCCTCAACTTAAAATGAAATGGAACCCACATTTGTGTTTGTGCCTGGGGGATATTTCTGGCTTTTGGAGGCTGGACTCACACGCTCCCCAGAGCAAACTCTTGAAGGCATTAAATATTGACCTTTGCAAGAACCAAATGTGAATGGATATTAGCTGCCATCATGGTTTGGAGAGTATTGTGTTTCTTCTAATTAAAGGTTCTTAGGCAGCAGCTGGGTTGAGGAAATGCTTGAATCAAAGATCTAGCATGCTGATTTTCACTGAACTGTGAATGAGGTTTTGTTGCCACACACCTCTTCCTACCACTTGTGAGACATTCTTCCCTGCTGTTTCCATCTTAAAAGTAGCCAGTATGGCATTCTCAACAAGGCCTCTCCTCCCCATGACTGTTATAAAATGGAGGGCCACATCAATACAGACATTTGAAAGCTTCTCATCCCTAATTTAGAGATTAATAAAACAACTGGCTAATAACATCTGGCTTAGGCTGTTATCAGGAACATTGCTGAAAACATTTCAGAATTCCAAAAACAACAAAAAGAATACGGTCCAAAGGTTTTCTCTTCTGTAGGAGGAATTTGCATTAAACTGATCTCCTAGAGAATTCCAGAATATACAGCAGAAATAGGAAAGAATAAGTACATGGGATTTCCAGACACCACTTCCATTCATATACATAGGTAATCCAATCATATACCTGAGCAGGAAGTAGACAATCAGAAGAACACACACAAATCAACAAGGACCTGTGAAAACATTATGTAATATAAGAAATAGCAAAACGTTCATTAAAGCTACAAAAGAAAACTCAAGTTACAGTTGACTAAAGGAAGCCAAAGGAAACCATTGAAAGCATCTGTTTTATGTTCTCAATAAAATTTCTAATCTGTGTCCTCTGTCAAACAAGAGGAAAGAGAAGATGATAAGGCAATAGACAAAGATGGAATAGGCATTTCTAAGTGTAAGAGGAGACTAAAAGCCTTAATGAAATAAAGAAAAGCAGTGACGAAGTTTGAATGTTTCAGATATTTTCAAGTTGATGTCCAAACTCTAATAGCCACACAAGATCTACTTTGTAGAACATTGTGAACATTAATATTACAAAAAATATATTACAGCTTAAAGATGTCCAATGTTATCTACATATATTATTTTTATAATGACCATTATCTACTTCAACAAGAACATCAACAACTCATCTTCAACAGTTGAAAATATGAAATAGCCCTTCAGATGTTCATTTCCCAGGCTATGTTCCTATAGGATGTCTATTATTATATTTTAGCTAGCCATGGGTTTTGAAAATCAGTCATTATCATGAGATATGAAGATACGTTTAAAGGTAAACTTTAATAGTATTCTGTGAAACCAAGTGCTGGTGGCTCTTTCCTATAATTCTAGTTACTCAGGAGGCTGTGACTTGAAATAAGCTGAGACAGAAAAGTCTGTGAGATTCTTAACTCCAATTAACAACCAGGAAACCAGAAGTAGAGCTATATGGCCCAAGTGGTAGGGTGCTAGCCTTGAGCAAAGAGGGACGGTACCCAGGCCTTGAATTCAAGCCCCAGGACCAGTACAAAAAAAAGAAAAAAGTTCTGTGAGAGTACTTGAAATGTACCTTCATTTTTAGCAAATTTCAAGAATATAATATACTAACCTTAACAAAAATTATGTGGTGGGTGCTGGTGGCTCATGCCTATAATCCCAGCTATTCAGGATGCTGAGATCTAAGGATCACAGTTCAAAGCCAACCTGGTCAGGAAAGTCTGTGAGACTCATATCTCCAAGTAACCTTCAGAAAACACAAAGTGGAAATGTGGCTAAAAGTGGTAGAATGCTAGCCTTGAATGGAAAAAGCTCAAGGATTGTATCCAGGTCCTGAGTTCAATCTCCATGGCCAACAACAACAAAAAAGGTTATCATGCTAAATATGAGGTCTCTAGTATCTACTCATCATATAGATGACAGCTGTCATTCCTTTCCTGTTCATCTCCTAATCACCACAATTACATGAGTAGCTGGGTATGTAAATTCGTTTCATAATGGGAATATTTTAATATATATACTATGTACTTATAAACATATTACAATCTATAATATACTTATTTATTACATATAATGGCATTCTGTGCCCCAAATATATATTGGTTTTGTGTATCATACCACAGTCTGTATCAGAAAATTTTCTACTATTTTGAGTTGGGACAACAGTTGCTATTATCTAACTCATAAAGATAACATCAATGTGTCTGCATTTTAGTAAATTAGTATTGACCATATGAATTGAATTTTATAGAGAATATAGTTGTTAATGTGACAGGAATAGTTATCTTAGGATTTTAGTTGAATATTATATTAGAATGAGACATGATTTTACATCTATCATTATTCTTTATTTAAAAAGCAAAACAGATTTTTTTCACATAAAAAAGAGAAATTGTATTATAGTAATGTCACTGAATCCTTTATAATTTGCATATCAAAAGTAACATAGCTACCAACTACACATCTATTAAATTTTATAATTTTATTGACAACAAAAAATTAGAAACAAATGATATATAATAATATGTGCTATCCAGTCAACATGAGTATTTTATTTTATCAACATTTATGCCAATATTTCAAATCTTCTACTTTGCTACTTTGCAGTTTTCACTATCCAGGGCCAATGAACCTTATCTGACTATTGCTGCAAAAACAAACCAGTCAAAGCACAGAGGCAGGAGGCAGCCATTTAGTTGTGTTTGTTGACTCTGGGGTCAGGAATTGAGAAGGGCATCAAGGGATGACTGAATTCTCTTTGATAATTGGGCATCCGATGGAAAATTTCCAAGGCTTGGAAAACTCTATCAGTAGAGATTAGAACCACCTAAAAGTTCCTTGTTTTAGACCATGTGTGCTTCTATAACACAGACAAGATAATTTATAAAGAGTGGAATTTATTTCTCATAGTTTTTGAGGCTGAAAAATGCAAGATGAAGACGCCAGAGGTGCCTTGTGAAGGCCTACTTCCTGTGTGCTCATGTGGCAGGTTCAGGAGCACAGAGCAAAAGAAAGAGGAAGAATGCTCTGTTTGCTCGAGTTAGAAGAGACCCTCCATTCTGGAGCTCTTTCACCAGGGTCCTAATTAGTGCTCTGACCCCATGACTTCATGTGTGAACATTTACATGTAAAACTGTAGCCACCAATGTAATAGTATTCCGAGATGATAAAATGTGAAATAGAGGGTCTGGTTCAAATTAGCATGCGACCCTATCTCAACAATAACTAAAGGAGAAAACAAGTGGGGGCGGGGACTGCGGATATCACTCAAGTCATAGAATATCTATGGAGCAAATTGAGGCCTGGAGTTGTAACCTTTCATACAAACACACACATACTCACACATACAGAATTATGTACACAGCAGAATTATGTACATAGTCAATATTCCTATGTGAAAGAAATTTCAAGATATGCAGCAATACAGAAAATACATCATATGTGTGTGTGTGTGTGTGTGTGTGTGTGTGTGTGTACATATTCCCAGAATAAGTACTCATCTGAAAGCACAAAGGGAAGATGTATTTTTGTTCATTTAGAGAACATGAGTTAATAAAACCTCAAGAATAAAGGAATTAGAGATGATGGTTTTGGTGATAGTACAAAGACTGTCTCAGGAAACAAAAAAAGCTAGATAAATGTTGGTTAAATGAATGTTTGGTGTTGTCATTCTTTATAGTTTCCTATGTTTATAAGTGTGTTCTAAGAAATCTGTTTAAATATTAAGAAATCTGTTTAAGTAGGAACAAATGTTTTGGCTTTTTGCATAAATTTGTTTTTAACATTTGCTGACCTCACGAACTATAGCCTTTGGATTCGACACAAAGCAAAGTAGGATTTGATCAGTTTTCTTCCTGAACAACGTGACTGGCATCCTTAACTACACATGTGAAGTGATTACCAGCTCAGGCACCTCTCTTCTTGGTCGTAGGGAAAGATTATCTATAGAATAGGAGGGAATTCTTTCTGTAGAACCAGTGAGCATCAGCATTTTAGGTCTGACTTTATTATAGACAGCCAATTACCTAGAAGAACAGTTCTTTTTTTTGCCAGTCCTGGGCTTGAGCTCAGGGCCTGAGCACTGTCCTTGGACTTTCTCAAGGTTAGAGCTCTTCCACTTGAGCCTCAGACCACTTCTGGCTTTTTTCTATGTATGTAGTACCAAGGAATCGAACCCGGGTCTTCATGCATGCTAGGCAAGCACTTTAACCACTAGGCCAAACTCCCGGCCCTAGAAGAACAGTTCTAATTAGTAAATAATTTATATAGTAGCAAATGTTTATTGGTTATCTACTTTGTTTCTGGAGGTCATGGAAGATGAATGTGTAAGGAAAATGATTCTTTGGCATAATGAAATTGTGTTTTTTTTTTTAATGATTTTTAACAGCTGTTATCTAAATTTCTCTCAGGAAACAAATTGTGTTTGACAAATGAGTTGAGATTCCTTTAAATGGAGGCAAAATACAAGCAGACAAAAGTCCTCTACCTGAGGCAATGCGTATTCCCCCTTTAAGGTAGGTGGATGGGGAGATTGAGGTAATTGAATAGAGCACCAAATAGGGATAGAGGAAGCCAGCACCAATAGAAGGGCAGAAGGCTAGATGCCACACAGAATAGCAGGTATATTATAAATTTATTGATAGTTTTTAAGGATTGTGCACTATCATTTCTTACCATGAATCTTATAACGTCCTTAAATTGCCACAGTAACGAAAGTTTTATGGGACAGACTCTAATGTAAAAACCCAGAATTACTATTTGGGTCAGATGGTCAGAATTAAAGACTAGGTAACACAGTAGGCAGAGCCCATAGGTTGATGGTGAACATAAAAGTCTTCCCAGCGAATGGCCAGAAAAATGGAGAGAGGGTTTTGGATATCCATTGCCTGAAAAATCGGGGATGAGAATATTATGCAGACACTAGATTTGTATCTATCACTATAACCATCTTTACCCAGGACTTGATGCTGAAGTTGGCTCCTAGACTGAAAATTCACAGTGCATGGACTAGAGTCCTCCAATCAAATTCAAGCCACAAATGTAAGTCACACAGTTGACTTAAAACTTTCTAGTAGCCACGTTGAGAGAAAAAGTAGATTAAAAAAATTATGACTGCAGGGGCAAGGAGTTTGGCCTAGTGGTAGAATGCTTGCCTAGCATGCATGAAGACCGGGGTTCAATTCCTCAGTACTACATACATAGAAAAACTTGGAAGTGGTGCTGAGGCTCCAGTGATAGAACTCTAGCCTTGAGAAAGTCCAAGGACAGTGCTCAGGCCCTGAGCTCAAGCTCAGGACTGGCAAAAAAATGTTATGAATGCAGTAATATAGGGTTTAAACTCAGGGCCATGAGCTTAATGGGTAAACAATCTGCAACTTAAGAAAGACTCTAAACCTTTTTTTGCTTTAGGCTATTTATTTATTTACTTTTAAGACAGGGTTTCCTGTGATTGTATTTTGTTTGTTCGCCTAGGCTAGCTAACACTGTAATCCTCCTACTTATACTTCCTGTGTACCTGGAATTACTTGTGTAAGATATTGTGCTTGGTCCCAAAATTACTTTCAAAAATATATTTTATATAAACCAATAAATCAAAAAATATCATTTTAATCTGTGATCACTATGAGAATTTAGAAATGTGGTAACTTATATTCTTTTATTCCAAGCTTTTAGACTTGATATATATGTCTAATATATTGTTATTATATATAACATATATAAGTAATCTATTGCTTATAGTTTAATTTTCAATGTCCCCCAAAGTCCCAAGTGTTGAAAGCTTGATCTCCAACTCCTCCTGGGGCTGTGGTGGTAGGTGGTAGGGTCTTTAGGAAGGAAGTCAGTACATTGGAGGTATGCTTATTTGAAGGGAGCATGGAGATCTGAGCTTTCCTCTTTCTCTATTGCCTCCTGGCAGCCATGAACCGGCCTCCTCCACTACTTTGCCTCCTCATGATGCACTGCCACAGGCCCAAAGCCACAGGGCTAAGCAGCCACACACTGAAACCTTTATTTGTAGGTTTTTGTTTTTGTTTTTGTTTTTTTTTTTTTTTTTTTTTTTTGCCAGTCCTGGGCTTGAGCTCAGGGCCTGAGCACTGTCCTTGGACTTTCTCAAGGCTAGAGCTCTAGCTCTTGAGCCTCAGCACCACTTCTGGCTTTTTTCTATGTATGTGGTACCAAGGAATCGAACCCGGGTCTTCATGCATGCTAGGCAAGCACTTTAACCACTAGGCCAAACTCCCGGCCCCATATTTGTAGGTTTTTTAAAAAAAACTTTATTGTCATGGTGATGTGTAGCGGGGTTACAGTTACATTCGTATGGTAGTGGGTACCTGACTTCTTGAACATTGTTACCCCTTCCCATGATTTCTCTCATGTTCCCCCCCTCCGACTCCCTGGTTGTAGAGTTCATCTCTAACATACTGACCTGTGAATATTCCTGTTATACTGATTCATCCTCTGTCATTTGATCCATCATCTCGTTTTTCCCTTTCCCTGCTCTGATTCAAATAAGCAAATAAATGTATGTACTAAAGTCAGATAAAGCAACAATAGAGGATAAAGCATAGGGAAAGAAAAAGAGAAAAAAAAGGAGAGGGTTAAGAAATATCTTCACGGGGCCAGGAGTTTGGCCTAGTGGTTAAAGTGCTTGCCTAGCATGCATGAAGACCCGGGTTCGATTCCTTGGTACCACATACATAGAAAAAAAAAGCCGGAAGTGGTGCTGAGGCTCAAGTGGTAGAGCTCTAGCCTTGAGAAAGTCCAAGGACAGTGCTCAGGCCCTGAGCTCAAGCCCAGGACTGGCAAAAAAAAAAAAAAAGAAATATCTTCACATAGAACATTAAAAACAACAGCAAGGATAAATCTCTTGTTTCCCTATCCTGAAGTTCATTTCACTTAGCTTCTTCCTACATGGCTATACGCACATAGCTTTTGAGCTTTTATGCTCCTCAGCTAGGAAAATCCTAGGTACGTACTAATCATTAGAAATGAAGGAAACTATGGAGCCTATGTTCCTTTGGGTCTGGTTTACTTCGCTTAATATGATTTTTCCCAAGTCTGTCCATTCCTTTATGTATGAAAGATGCCATTCTTTCTGATGGCTGCATAGAATTCCATTATGTATAACTACCACATCTTCTTGATCCATTCATCGACTGATGGGCATCTGGATTGGGTTTGTATCTTAGCTATGGTGAATATATGGTGCAATGAACATTGTTGTGATGATAGGTTTAGTATGGCCTTGTTTATGGACATTTGGGTAAATGTTCAGGAGTGAGATTGCTGGGTCATAGGGGAGCTCAATGTTTAGTCTTTTGAGGAACCACCACACTGCTTTCCAGACATTGAAACTTTTGAAGCTAGGAAGCAAAACAAATCCTTTTTCCTTGTTCAGTTGATTATGTTAGGTATTTTGTTACTGTTGATGAATACCAGTATGGGTTCAGAATGCTAGCATCTCAAGTGCTCCACTGTCATGCTCTTTGGGTGGGGAAATCTTTATTTGGGGACACAAGCAAGTTGTCCATCATTCTTGTACCCTAGACCCTGCAGATAGTCAGTACTCAACAATATTGACAGAATCATAGGAGAATCAGACAAATGATCCTCCACTGTGAAGTTAAAAAGTAGGTTTGGAGCAAAGTAGCATAGGAAAGCGATGTTCTTACAATTGGCTCATTTCATGAAGTGCAAATGCAGAAAGCACATAGCATTTATTGCTTTAAACATAAATCCAAAAACTAAAAAGAATAGAGCTAATGTTCTCATGGGTCCTAAGACTTCCTATATTGCCTGTGTGGTGACCAGCACAAGAGTGGAATCTCTCCCATTCTGCTCAGCATCTCCTCGCCTGCTTGTGGTAGCTTCCATGAGACTGGACAGATACTGCCAGCCAGAGCAGAAATGGCCACAGTTATATTTGCCTCCCACCCTGCTTTCCCTTCTTCCTTGGGAAGGGAAGAACGTCGCCATGTCTCATCAGTCATTTGTTTCCTGACAACAGCCTGTGACTTGTAGTCTTGTGAGTGGCTCAGGAGGCTGCTGGGGAGAAGTCCCTGTGGGGAGAGGCTGGCTAGGGGCTGCAGAAGGTCCACACCCAACAGGTGTTTAGCAGCCCAGAGGAAAGGAAACAACAGGGATGACGCCTCCCCTGAAGAAGTGGTTTTTACCAGAAGAAGGATGAATAGGCCGGAAACCATCCCGACAGCGAGCCTCCTCCTGTCAACTCCAAGCGGGACAAAACAAATGCTCTTTATCTACAAGTGCGATTGGCTCCCGAGTGTGAGTCAATGCATCATGTGGCTGCAGAGCTACTCCCTCCCAAGAAGCCTCATCTTCACCCTTCTCAGTATGCCCCAGGCCCCTGGCAGCCTTCCTGTTGGCAGCTGAAGGAGTTCAAAAGAGCAGCAGGGTAAGGCAAACCCCCTATCTTATCCCACCCATCCAGCCTGGCTTCAGGTGGGGGGCTGCAGCACAACCTCTCTGGTGTGCTTGCCAAGATCCTGCTGCCACACCAACTGGAAATGGCTGACCTCCAAATGCCTCATTTCCCTCCATTCACTCCACCTAGATGGTGCAGGAGAAGCTGGAATTCTCATCTGCTTAGTGTTCGGATCTCCTTTCATCTCTGGTGGGAGGATCAAGGGAGCCAGGAGATCAACGGCTCAGCCCTGGACATGCAGAAGCATAGATCATGGGGTTTATCTGGCCTGGCTGGATTTCCCCACTGTGGGGTAGCAGGTTGGCCAGGTTAGGTTAGAGGAAGAAGGTTAATATCAAGCTGAGAACTGGAGTGGGGGAAAGAAAAGAGAATAGAGTGTTTATTCATTGTCTTTGTCATGGCAATAAAAGTATCTCTTCACTTATTTCTAATGTGACTGCCTACCTTTTGGAGCCAAGGAAATGAGAAATTGAAATGAATGGGAAAAGAAGGAAGAAATCAGACCAGAGGAGAACAAGATGACATAAAGTAAAGAGCAGAGAGGCCAACCCACAACTCACGGTCATTTGGACAGAGAAAGGGAGCAGAGGGAGTTGAAAAAACAGACCTCTGTTCTGCGTATATTCTGCATTTTTTAAAGTTTCTATTTCTTTCCATCTTGAAATTTAATCTTGGGAAATGTGTTCACAGTGAAGACTGCTTTGCCACGGGGAGAAGCTCACCTCATACCTGCTTCATGAGCACAGAAACCTGTCATCTCTTTCTTACAGTGTTTGGAATAGAGCTTCGTGAGTGAGAAGGAAGCACTTTAATGCCAAGATACATCCCTAGACTCAAAACCTGTATTCTTGAATACAATGTCTTGCGCAAAACTCAAGAATGTCACTCAATTCAAGGCTCTTTATTATGAACGACATGATGGAGTGAAGGGTTTTGAGTAATGTACGACTCAATTAATTCTAACTTTAGCAAGCTGTTCAAGTTCTTTGGATCTTGTTAAGTTCCAGTTTAAGATGGCATGCCTAAAACCCTTTCTATCTTTAAAACTGAAAAATAGCTGTCCATGTTTTTCATTTGCTTAAAAGATCTCCAGTATTTGCCTCCCGCTTTCAGCATCACACCATCCTTACATCCCTCTCCAGGTACATCTTCCCCTTGTATTCGGTACAGCTTCCATATGGATTGCATAGCCCGTTCTACTGCAATTGTTCTACTTTCTGTCTCCTTAGACCTCGACACATTGAAAGCCTGAGCTGTCTTTGGTTTAGTGTCAGAACACATCAGTGCACAGGGAGCCACTGAAGCTGACTTTAGAGCCCTGGCCCATATCTTTCTCTTTTCATTCCTCTTCTAGGTGCTAGAAATTAGACAATAAGAGAAAGCAAGCAGTAGTAGAAAGGTTTTCTTTGGAGAGAACACTGAGGTTCATGGGAGTGGAAGCAAATGGGTTATAAAGCAAATGTATTTGGACACCAAAGGCCTCATAGATTGTGTTAAGAACTGTCTATGCTCTTGGATGGAGGATGTAACACAGCTGGTCTGGAGGGCTTGAAATGCTCAGGGTCAACTTCAGCAGTGCTATCTTGGATCCTCAGGGGAAAATCGCAGCAGTGTACATGGAGGCTGAAGTGTGGAATGCCATGTAGAGGCCTGAGCAGTCGACATTATCTAGGAACCGTTTATGAATCACTTTTCCCATTTCCCAGTCACTGTGTTACTCATGCTCTTACCCATCCGCGTTCCTAACTTACAGAAGCAACAAAGTAGAGGGTCAGCCCTTATCTAAACACGGCCTTCTCATGCTATTCAAGAAGCAGTGAAAAACAAGGCTTTGGGGGAAGTTGGAGGCAAGTCCAAAAAATTGCAAGAGAGTCAAAAGGGCACATGAGTGTCATTACTTATTGAGCAAATGGGGGGTAGAAATGTTGGAAACACATGTTCATTAAAGAAAAAATGAAAAATGGAGAAATAGCAAGAAAGAGGGGAAAAAAATCAAAGACATTCCCCCTGTTCCTTCCCCCAGACAACTGAGTGTTGTGATAAATTTTATTAACTTTTTTCCATGTGCATTTCTCTCTTTGCTTTATTTTAAAAGCAGCTTTCCCCTTAGTAAACAGGAAACTTTCTATGATAAGTTTTAATCTTGATAATAAAAGGTAAATCTTATTTTGCATGTATTTCTAAGAATCCTTTAAAAAAACTCAGTGTCTCTATTTTCTAATAGTAATAAATAGATGCATTCCATAAATGACAAACAATAAGCACTATGGAAAAGTTTTTTTTTAAAAAATCAGAGTGTTAATGAAATAAAAGGCATAGTGAATCCAATTGAATGAATAGTTATTGTTTAGGGAGTTATTGTTTAGACATCTAGTTCAATTTCTGAAAAACTTTCTATTTTTTCCCAGAAATTTTCCTTTTTAGAGTCAAATTGAGAATTTCTTTGTGTGAGGGGAGGGAAATGAGGACAAAAACATGAGAAGGGGTATAAATGTTTGTGAAATAATGCACCTTCTATCTGGTGAATATTACTGTAACCCTTCTATTCATTACAATAAAAAAGAGAGAATTCCTAGAGTTAACTTGGTTAAGCAATGAATTTACAAAGTAAAACAAAAAGCTATTTATAGTTCTATTACTTTGTTCCATATTCATACTTAGGTCTGACTGATCTGTCTAAAAATATGAAGCATACAGAAAATTATAAACAATCAATTCTAGAGTGTCTTAAAGCAGTCAATGGTAAGAAGTGACCAGATGTCCTGACAGGACACTGAGCTGGAGAAAATTCTTCTATTGCATATAACAGGAATTTAAGTAGAAAGGACTCATCCAGAGGGTGGAAAGGAGCTGTTGAGAAATAGCCTTTTTTTCCCCAGTGCAACATCATTAAAAATGCAGTAGTAAAATAGAGATGCATGATTAGTAAGAATAATAAAAGTGATTAAATTGCATATGCTTAGGTGACTTCTAATTATTTCAGGTCACACTATCAAGTATTTTTCCAATAGAACAACAGGGAGAAAAGCTTTGTAGGGGTAGGAAAGGGGGAGAAGGAGGGAAAGATTGAGATGTGATTTTGTAGTAGGAGGATTTGGGGGAGACCACTTGTTATTTCTGTCTAACTTCATCTTACATGTCCAGTTCTCTTATGCATTACACCATGGTATTTCATTGAGCTAACACTTATTGAGTATCTTTTATATGTCTATAAGGCTTTAAGACTGCTTGTTACCCTCATACACATATTTCTAAAAGTATCTTCCATATCAGAGAGGAAAAAGTTCCACATATTTTCTCCCAATTCCAATTTGTTCTTTCCTTGTCTCCCACTTAGTTCTTTCTCCTGTCTGGCCATCTCATTCATACAGTGGCGGCTCTCTGCCTTTCTTCTCTTTTATCTCCTTCATGATGGTGGGGCCCCAAATCTTGTTGAGACTACTCTTACCTGCATTTAGCCTCTTCTGCAATCTTCTTGAACTCTGCCTTGGGAAAGAACCTTGTTATCTCTAATCTGGGTTGCTACTTTTGCTTTCTTTTCTCTCTGTATCCACTCCTGATCAGAGCCTATCATAAGCCAGGGAGTTTGCGTGTGACATTTATCACATTATTTTTTTCTGCTGAGTTTTTGGTAGGTTTAAATAGTTATAGTCTAATCCTCAGAGGTATTAGTAGTTTCTGAAAAACACTGTGTTTTTTTGGTTAGTCTGGGGTCTTGGGGCTTAAACTCAGGACCTGAACACTGTTCTGGGGCTTTTTCAAGGTTAGTTTCTACCACGTGAGCCACAGCACTACTTCCAGCTTTTTCTGTGTATGTGGTACTGAGGAGTTGAACCCAGGGCTTCATGCAGGTGAGGTAAGTACTCTACAACCAGGCCACACTCCCAGTCCCTGTCTTTTTTTTGTCAATCATGGGCTTGAACTCTTGGCCTAGACACTGTCTCTGAGCTCTTCAGCTCAAGGCTAGTGCTCTACCACGTTGAGCCACACATCACTTCTAAAACACCAGTTTTAGATGACTCACCTGTAGTGTATCTTTCTCTGTCACATCACTAGAGCATTTTGGGGACAGAGACAAATGTGGATGTCCCACGTTCGCATCTTGGGTACCCAGTACCACCACGAGTACTCAGAGTTGCAGAATAGAACTGACTTGGGAATGGGCCCACGATAAGAGACAGAAGGAGGATGAGTGAGGGCTCTTCTTTCTTCACAGAGGATGGCAAAATCCTCTGTAAGTTGTTTCCCCTATTATAGTACTCCTTCCTTCATGCTGTCAAGAGTTGCAGGAGGAGGACTTGACCCCTCTGTGCACAAACAGCTAATGAACAGAGGATGAAAAATGTGGAAAGGACACAAAGTGAGTGATTGTGACTACAGAACAGGAGTCAGGCCTTGGATGGGCCCATGAGTGGATTAGTAGGCACTCCTCCGGGGTAGCCATCGTATGGCAGCTTTTTATGAACACCATATTCTGACTCCTTAAAATAAGCTGCGGTTTGTGGAAGCCTAACTAATATTTTTTCATGCATTCACATAACCTCAAATCTTATAACATGTCATTCTGAAGACCAGGTCTTATGTTTTGAATGAAGCCCATTACCAAAGCATTGAAAAGAAGGAAAACAAGGGAGTTTGGGAGCTGATGTACTCTTGAAGAGAAAGTTGTTTAGCAAAACACCTTCATGGGTGAATAATTTTGGTTCTGGAACAAATTTCTTGGAGTAGTATTCCAGGATGATCTAAAAGTGAGTCAAAGATAATCAAACCCCTTTTGCACAAGAAATGGACAGTTTATGGGCTGTTTGCTGTAGGACTAGGTTAGGAAGGGAAGGAAGTCAAATAAACAAGGAAGAGATTTTAGAGACTGGAAAGAAAGATGGTTTCTTGCCAGAGCGTCAGTTTTCCATGCAGGAATGATCCAAGGATGCCGAGGACTGGGGGCTCACACACTGTTGCTGTAGTTCACAGAGATGTGACCCCCTTTCATTGTCTAGAATTGTAAGTAAACCCCATCCCCTGTAGCCATCAGTGGGGAGGCAATTTGATAGACCATGGGAGTGTAGAGCAGAAGAGAATGAAATAATGGACAAGAAATGGAAAAGGACACAACAAAAAGGTAGAACAGAAGATGGAGCATGAAAACTCAGCAAACTAGCAAGACCTCGCAGATTAGATCAACTCATAGCAATCCCATACCCATCTGTTCTTGTAGAAAACAATGTAGATTTTTCTCTCAATGTACTTGGTTAATAGTTAAATGGATAACCATACCGTCACACATCCATACTATGGAGTATGTGCTGCTGTGGCTCAAGTGATAGGAAAATGCAGGAGAACAATGGAAGGGATACCATTGATCTAGAAGCATTGCATTCATAGGCTGACTTATGGAATTACAACCTCAGTATAACATCATCATCATCATCATCATCATCATCATAAAAAGAAGAAGATGAAGTAGAGGAGGAAGTTGAGGAGGAGGAGGAAGAAGAGCAGAAAGGGGAGGAAGAGGAGGAGGAGGAAGAGAAGAAGCAGGAGGTGGAAGAAGAGGAAGGGGAGAATGAGGAGGAGGAAGAGAGGAGGAAGAGAAGGAGGAGAAAGGAAGAAATTAAGAAATAAAAAGTATGAATAAAGAAAAAAGTGATGACACTTGGATAAATTGAGTATTTAATAGTCAATATCCATTTCTGAGTTTTGAAAAACAGACTATCTCTGGAGATGAACAAGGTATACATAAAAACTTTGTAACTTCTTAGGACTTTTGAACTATTTTCAACTAAAACTGTAGTTAGAGTAAATCCTTATTTGTGGTAGTCAGGCTTTCTAAAGTAAATTCAGAATCACTGTACTGATTGGAAACACAGACTTCACATAGCACTTCTGTCAGTCAGTCAATGTACAAACTTGATTTTGTACATTGAAATGTACAAACTTGATTTTGAAATTTAATGTGATTATCAGTTCACCAATATTGAACTCGCAGCCAATAGTACTGCAGGTTGCTCCTGGACAAAGCTAATGGACAAGTTTCCTCTGTTCAGCACATCAGAGCTAATTGCTTTGGGAACATTAGACAGCAACGCAATATTGAGCAGTAAAGTCATAAACAAACAAACAAAGAAAAAAGCCAAAACAATAAAGCATTAGATAAAGCATATAGTGCACACTTTCTTAGAGCATAACAAGTAGAGAGTTGAAACAAGAAAGCACAATGTTGTCTTCATTGACTTCAGTAGTTGGGACCATGGTTGTCAGATGACCAGATTTTATGCTGCTATGAGTATGTCTCTAATGACCATGAAAGAGCTGTGAATTCTGCTTTGAGGATTACAAATAAATTTTGGTGAGTACCTAAATTTATATACAGGGAGTGAGTGAGTTAAGAGAATTGGCTGTATTTGTCATATATGTCTCTGGACATGCATACCTACTTATATCTGAGTGTGAATGTATCAGCCTTCATAATGGCAACCTTCATGATGGATTCAACCTTGGATTGAAAACATTTTGAAATGAAGTACATCCTTAATGAGCACATGCAACCTTTTTTTTTAGTTGTGATTTCTCAGACAGTATATTAATGGCTATTATAGAATAGCAACTATTTATATAGCAGCTACAATGTATTAGCTATTAGAAGTCATCTAGAAACATGGGAAGTGTATATAGGTTATGTATAAATATTTATGTAAACTATCTTTTTTTGCCAGTCGTGGACTTGAGCTCAGGGCCTGAGCACTGTCCTTGGACTTTCTCAAGGTTAGAGCTCTACCACTTGAGCCTCAGCACCATTTCTGGCTTTTTTCTATGTATGTGGTACCAAGGAATCGAACCCGGGTCTTCATGCATGCTAGGCAGGCACTCTACCACTAGGCCAAATTCCCAGCCCAGATGTAAACTATCTTATATAAGGGATTGGAGTATCTTTGGGCTGCTTTTTTTTTTATTATTGAGGAATGGAGAAGATCTGGAGCCAGTTCCTTGTGAGTGGTGAAGGAAACTTGACCTCTACATCTTTTCACATGACACAGTAACTCCTGTGTCATATGCTGAAGCCAAATTCTTGTCCTGTTATGTATTATATAATAAAAACATAAGTATCATCTCAAAAGGAATGGAAATCTTTGACAAAATGAGTATAGAGTCTCTCACATTATTTTATTTTAATTAAAAAATTTTAATTGTAAAGATGATATACAGAGGGGATTACAGTTATATAAGTTATGTAATGAGTACATTTTTTTATGAAAATAAAACCCCTTTCTCATTTTCTCTGAGTTTTTCCTCCCAACCCTCCATGAATTGTATATTTATTTTTTAATATAGTCTGTAGGATCATTGTTAGTTTACCCTTTATGCCACCATTTCTGTACTTCCCTTTATCCTCCCTCAAAGAGATAAATTTACATACAACACAAAAAGTACAGAAATCAAGACCAGCCACAAGGCAAGGGGTGGGAGGGGGGTAAAATAACACAAACCTCTTTCTTCCATTTCTTAGAATTCATCTCGATAAACATTTTTATGTTAATTGCACATAGCAATTGAACCTTTGTGATCTTCTCTTAAGAATATCCTTATTTGTTCTTACTGTGTGAATGTTTGAAGTGCTGTTTATCATATCCATGTATAATTTTTTTGTCTTTTACAATGTATTGCGTTTACTTGTAGATTTGTAAGCACATTCTAGTTACAACAAATGAGGGAAACCATGCCAACCTATGTTTCTTTGGGTCTGGTTTACCTCACTTAATGTAATTTTTTTCCAAATCTTTCCATTTTCTTATAAATAGGGCAATATTGTTTTTTAACAGAAGCATATATTCCAGTGTGTGTGTGTGTGTGTGTGTGTGTGTGTGTATCACATTTTCTTGATCCGTTCATCTACTGAGTGGCATTTGTGTTGATTCCATATGTTAGCTATGGTAAAATATTGCTGCAATGAATATGGTTGTGTTGGTAGCTTTAGTGTGGCCTGCTTTGTGGTCAACTGGACAAATGCCTATGAGTAGAATTGCTGGGTTTTAGGAAAGCTTTATGTTGAGTCTTTCAAGGAACAACCATACTACTTTCCAGAGTGGTTGAACAAGTTTGCATTCCCGCCAAGAGTGTAGTAGCATTCTCTTTTGGCCACATCCCCTCCAATATCTGTTATTGTTTGTTTTCTTGATAATGGCCATTCTAACAAAGGTAAGGTATAATTTCAGTTCTATTTGGATTTGCATTTCTTGTTCTATTTGGATTTGCATTTCTTCTATGGCCAAGGATGTTGAACATTTCTTCATGTGTCTATTGTCCATTTTTACTTCTTCTTTTGAGAAGTCTCTCTTCAGACTTTAGCCCATTTATTAACTGGGTTATTGTTTCTGTAAGGATTGTTGGGAGGGTTTAATTATTTTTAGCTCTATGAGCTTTCTATTTATCTTGTGTGCTATGTCCTTTGGCATGCAGAAACTCTTCAATTTAATGTAATCTCAATTATCCAATCTTTCTTTGATCTGTTATGATTATAGATGTTTGCTTAGGAAGTTTTAACCTGTGCCCAGAGTTTTCTCTATCCCTTCTTATAATATCTTTATTTTATCTGGCCTTACATTGAGATCTTTGGTTCATTTGGCGTTGAATCTGGTGCAGGGTGATATATAAGGATCTAGTTTCAATTTTCTGCAAGTCTGACAGTATTTTATGTATCTTAAAGTTTGCAGCTTTTTCTGAGTTCTAGGAGTTGGGGGGCATCAAAACTTTTAACTTCTGTGCTGAGTAGTAGTTTCTCTTATGATCTCTCTCTCTCTCTCTCTCTCTCTCTCTCTCTCTCTCTCTCTCTCTCTCTCTCTCTCTCCTCTCTCTCTCTCTTCTTTCTTGTCAGTCATGGGGACTTGACAATCTGGGTGCTTTGAGCCACTTCCTGTATACTGGTGGCTTTGAACCCAAATCCTCAAATCTCAGCCTTCTGAGTAACTAGGATTACAGGCACAACTGCCCAGCCTATGTTTGTTTTCTATTCATCACTTTTACTTTTTTAGGCTCTTGCATAGCCCCAACTCATAATTCAATATCTAGGCTTCCCCATACAATGATTCGCATGAGCTCTTTCATAAGTTCCTTTCCAATGGAATGTGAATGACTGATAAAAGTCAATGGGACCAAAGCGAAGTTCAAGTGTGATGCGATTTTAGTTACTTTATGTGTATGCATAACTTCTGCATGCAGTATGCATCTTCATAGATAACATACTCTGTCTTGAATATCTGTGATGATTCCCCATAAATCCTAACTCTCAAGACAGGTCAGGTGATTATGAGATCAGAGCCTTTATGAAAAGAATTGGTGCCCTTAAAATAGTCCCAAAGGGAGTCCATTTGTCCCTTTTGTCATGTGTGCACACAGTGAAAAGACACTGTCTATAAACCAATAACTGAGTCCTTTCTCACCACACACCAAATTTACCAGTGCTTTGATCTCAGACTTCCAACCTTTTGAATTGTGTAAAAATTCTATTTGTAGTCTACTCCATTTATAATAATTTGTTAAGAAGTCTGGATGGACTAAGACATTAGATGAGCATCAGAGGAAATCTTTCTAGGTTCCTTGAAGCCATACTTCCTTGGTTATGTTGACTGCTTAAAATGCCTTTCCTGATGACATTAGATCCAGGGACTCTGTTAATAAAGCCTAAGAATATACATAATTTTGTGAAAAGTAACAGCTGTTCTCTTTCTCATTGGAATTGAATGCCTTAAGCTGTTAGTAAAAAATGGGCTTTTAAAGATCCCAAGATAAATCCCATCTCCCACTATTACCAGGAATTAGCACAGCTCTTTACTGCACACTTTTAGTGAAGGTAAGCCTGAAGCTTATTCTGACAACCTGGAGTGCCCCTTCTCATACTTGATGTCCATAACCATTACATTCTCCGTTCTGAGTAAATTGCTTCCCTTCACATTGGCTTCTCTCTAATCCCTTATAGGCATATGCTAGTTCTGGAACTCATAGAGTCTCTGGTTAGTGTATTTCTGAGAACTTAGATAAGGCCAAGCTTTAGTTAAGCTCCACAGAGTCAAGTGACATACAGCTGTTTTTGGCTGACGGCCCTTTCATTTTCCAAGGGTTCAAATGGAATCATTTAAAAATGTAAAAATGTATGAACATCTTTCCTCTGAACGAAATGGTAGGCTTTTTCTTGGCTTGATTTTCTCTAGACATAAAAATTAAGACTTTTCACCAGTACCAGTGATCAGTAATGCTGTACATGTTGCCAGACTTACAGATTAGATAAGCATTTTGGTTTCCAGTAGTGTTTTCATGGAATTATCTCTATTCAGGTCAAATTCTATTTTGAGAACTCCAGCTGATTCAACAGACTGCAATTTGTACTTTTGGTCTCAAAGTAAATACTTGATTTAACGCAAGCCGAGAGTACTGCACTTGTATTTGAGCCCTGACCCATGTAATTTTAATATCCATTAGCCCTTACTATGGGATGTAATTGGATGGATCAGATGCTTTGTAGGTTCATGCAAACAGTGGGGAAAGCATTCCTGACTCTTCCCTTCCAAAGCAAACACTGTGAGTCTATTGGCCTAAGCGGGAATTGCTAATTAGACCATATTCCTCCCTTCACCACTTCCTTCCACTTTGCATTGTGAGGCCCTAAGTGCAGAAACATGAAGCAAGAAGGTGATTTAAAGGGCAAACCACCACTTTAGTGGCTCTAGATTCAGATATGAACTTATAGCCAAGATCTATCTGAAAACATAGAAATTCTGATTCTCAACACACACTACTTTATAGCCTCACATAAATAGGAAGCCCACCGAACTATCTTTCTTTTGAGACACTGGGAAGTGACTACAGAATATAGGAACAGTCATAAAGGGTCAGAACAACACTAGTAGGTAGTCTTAGGAGTTGGACAGGAGTTTACTCCAATGGAGAATGAGGCACCCGAAGTCTATAAGTCAAGCCAAATCAACATCTGAACAGACCAATCACTAATAATAGCAATAAAGAGTCAAACACAAGGGACCCTGGCACAATTGCTACACATTTACATCTAATGAACTCTAAAGTATGTCTGGTCTGGTCTTGGGATATTATAAATAAAGTATATAGTGAGTTTGGAGTCAGTATCTGACAGTGACCACTAACAGTGAGCTTTGAGCTACTTTAGGCACTTTGTATACAAAAACATCTGGTCTTATGAAATTCTCAAAATTCTTTTATAGTAGGCTTATTTCCATTTGACTGATAAATTGAATCTCAGAGAACACAGACAATTTATACTATTTTAGGTAACTTGGGAGTTATAGGATTCAAATTTAAAAGTGTTCCAGACATTGAAGCTCATGTTCTTAACCACTCAACTATCCTAGATTGCAGTATAAGATCAAGGGAGTTTGTAATTTAAGTCACTAGAATTACTATCTATAATTCTAATTAGCTGATCCAGGGAGGATAATATTATAATACACAGAAGACTTCTAGATGATCTTGGCTAATGGTGACATTAGTGCAATATGGATTACATAAGGAAGTTGGGCAGGAAAGTTGAATGCAGCCTCATAGAGAACTCACATGCCAATTGATTGAAACTGTAGTTTTAATGGTTTTATCAATGATATCTTCAGAGAGTCATTGATGCTATTTAGTTCTACTGTTATAGGGAATCTACTGCTCAATAATCACCTCTTTGTCTTTCCTGGCCCCAAATGAATGCATCTTTTCATTTCCTTTCTCCTCTGTGATGTCTAGTTACTCCTAATATGTGTGTTGGTAACTGGTGTTTGATAAATGTTGTTACAGAATTCTATTTCCATTTATTCCCTACAACATTTCTCTCTATACTAGGTATTATTGATTCCTAAGAGGCAGGATCTTCGTAGACTGTGGGTCAGTCTGTAGAAGAGTCTTGGGGTCAGGAAGTCACTCTTAGCTCAATTGGCTGTGAAGGGACTGTGGGTATAGTAGGCATTTTAACCAAATTTGATTTCTGGGTGAACTGTTTATTTTCATAACTTTTTTAGAGGCATAATATTTGTACTTCTGTTCTTTCCAAATGGCATTGTGATCATGAAGGAGACTGTCACAGAACAGACACTTTGAGCCAGTAAAGGATGTCTTAAAGAATTCAAAGTTATCACGATAACTCAGTATATGTATGCCATGCATAATGAACTCATCCAGGTAACAAATGCTTACACATTCTCAAACATCAATTATTTTTACATACTAGGAAATTTACATTCATTTTTTCTAATTATTTCAGAATGTATCATAGAGTATTAAATCTTCCTCTTCAGCTGTGATAATGTACTCCTTATCTCATGTCATTGGTTTTTTTCCCCCCTACTCCTCCCTTTCTAAGAATCTAGTAACTGCTCTTTTACCCTGTTTTTTTATAAGACCAACTGGCTGAATATTTTTACTTAAGTATGGTACCTTGTACAACTGGATTATGGTTGCTGAACCTGTTATAAGATGGACTGAAAATGATTCAAAACTCTTTTATATCCCCAGACAAGCCTTAAACCCCTTAGAGATCAGAATCTAATGCTTTTATAAAACATTTAGCATTTTAATACTTTGGATTTTATATCCTTGCATTCTATATGGAGATACATTTTTTTAAATATGGTTATGTGTTTCTTTTTCCTCATACAGAGGCAAAAGAAAATCTGACAACCCCTATTGAGGCTGAGTTCTGTCTGTTTTTAATGCACTAATAACAATGTTGATATCCTCTTTTATAGCACATCTGTGCTTTTAACACTTTAGGCATTCAGTATTGCAGGAGGTGACATTACAACATGAGTAATTTGGAAATTGACCACTATCTGCAGGAGTGGAAAGAAGCCCATTTTCTTGATTACTTTAAGGTTGGATTCCAGTGTTCTATATGTCTTGTCATATGGAACTAATTGCCCCACACGTTTCAAAAAAGCATGTCTAAATGTGATCTGAGACTTTTGAGTCTTTGAGCCTTTTAATACTGCATTATGGAACTATTAAATCAAGCTGTATGTTTTATTCTTCTCATATTTATTCCCATAGTTCTTGACATAGTGCTCTGGATGTAATTGATGTGTAACATGTAGAGTTCTAATCATACCCATGTAACCTTTGATTCATGGCAATACTGATACATGCTGGGACACTGTTAGGTCACCAATCACTAGGACTGATAATGTGCACTTACTTAATGCTTGCCATGTGCAGCATGTGAGGAAACAGGCTCTGAAGGGTTTTTTTGCTCAATAATAGATAGGAAGCAGTGGATCCTGGGTTTGAACTCAGGCAATTGGATGGTAAAAGCTCTGTTCTTTCCAAATGGCACTGTGATCATGGAGACTATCACAGAAAAGACACTTCAAGCCAGTAAAGGAGGGCTTAAAGAATTCAACCAAAGGCACTTAGCTACAATTTCTCAACAGATGCCTCTGATGCAATTTAAATGACTAAGTAGGAACAACCAATGACAAACTGGTCTGTTCCTGACACCCTTGAATTTAGATTTAGATTTAGGGGTCTGGAATAGGTGCTGACTTAATTTATCAGTCCATAAAATTTGGGATGTTATCCTTGAATATGATGTCTGGGACTAGAAGATGCTGGGGAATCTAAAGGAAGAAAAAGGCACAAATGACTGTTTTATTTGCTTTTAATCGATCTGTGCAGCAAATTTTAGGAACGAAAGGGAGAGAATCATTCACAAGGGACTCATAGGGTTGTGTATGCCTGTAATTACAGCAATTTGGGAAGTAAAGGCAGGGGAATTGTGATCTGAGGTTGGCCCTGGGCTGAAGCGTGAGACTCTACCTCAGAACCAAATTTAGAAAAGTGGAAGAACTGGGAGGCATGACTTGAGTGGTTAAGTACTTACCTAGTTCAATTCAAGGCCCTAAATTCAAATGCTAGTGCCCCCAAACCCTCATTAAATTAGTATAGTTTATACAGAGCAATGAAATACTGCATTATACCTAGGCCATCCAGATAATGTAGCATATACTACATATAACCTAATGGACACTACATAAAATCTGTCTTCTTACTTGGTTCTTCCTTTGATTCTGGGTGAAGTGTTTATGACATGCTCAGAGAGTATCCTTTAGAATAGTACTTTTTACACACATGTATAAGTTAAGGCTCCATTGCCGTACATTTATTCCATTCTATGAGATCTTCCAGTAGATAACCAATGATCATTTACTATATGATAGATTATTCACCTAGATGAACTATGCCCTTGCCCTTAGAAATTTATTCAAAGATAATAGCTTGAGTTTTTTCAAAGAAAAATCTGAATAGGGTAGAATTGTGGGTGACATCTCCAATTTCATTTTCCCATGTTTACAAAATTTCTTCAATGACTACTTCTGTAATCAGGATGCATAAAACTAAAATAAAGTGGAATAAATGTACATTTATGACATGTAAAAAGAAAACAAATAGCAATTTTAAGAGCTCCTTGTGTAGTGAACTTCGGAGTTCAGATGATTGTTTAATCATACTGATTTTATTAATTTAGTTCCATTTTATGCCTATTCTACAGATAGTATAGAATAAATAGCAGACTAAACCTCAAATGGCATGGCTACAGTAAATGGCATAGTCACGACTATAACACAAGCTACACTGATTTTAAGTGAAGTGAAAGTCAAACTAATTTTTTCTTATTTTAAGTGATTAATTGAACAAATTCATGGGATACAGTATGATAATTGGATTTATGAGTGTATGATGATCAAATAAGAGTAGTTAACATTTTTATCTAAAACATTTAAAAACTTCAATCAACATAATAATTGTGCCTCTTTATGTCAGGCAGCCTAATTCTGATAACTTTTCACTATGCCGTCCTGTCATTATATGATGGTATTTTGTTTTATTTTGAAGAGAATTTCTATTTTCCTTTTGACAGAGATAAACCCTAGGCCAAGAATCCTATCTTTCAGCCATTCTTTGTTCTTTTATCTTCATTTTGAGGCTAAGGGTTCCTTGTCTCAGGAACAAGTGGGCAACCTGTTTCGTGGAATGTTCGAACAGATACTCAAGAAGATGATCTTTTTTTTCTTTTCTCATGCATTTTAATTATTCTTATAATGGTAATGTACAGATAAGTCAGATAAAGAGTACATTTCTTTTTTGAACAATGTTCCTCCTTCTCTTCCAGTTTTTCACTCCCTTCCCGACCCACAAGTTGTATAGTTCATTTTTAGCAGTGGGCAGCGAGTACCACTGCTCCATTCGTTTATGCTTTGTTCCACCATTTCTGTGCTCCTCTTACTCTTCCAAAGGAGATAAACACACAAATAAGACTAAAGAAAAGAAAAACAAACTCTTGTTTCCATTTAAAAACATTTTGTTTACATTTCCTGAAGCATTACTCTAGAGATTATTTTATATGATTTGTTGCACATAGGTACTGTGCCTTTATGTTCCTCTTGTAAGAATACATTGTATAGAGGAAAAATGGTGGAGTCGTCTTATAGCTAACATTAGGTGGACATACGAGTGTTATATTTGTGTTGGGAAAGCTCACAAAGCTTTGATATGAATTATCATTTACCTAATGTGCTGACTTAGGAAATACCATCTCAAGGTTTGCTGAAGATTTTACACAATACTCTTGGAGAATTTGAAGACAAATATTCACTTGGTTACGTCAATTAGTTTGTTAATGAAGCTTGTAGACATTTCGATTTTATCTTTTTTATTCAAAAAAAAAAACTGAAGAAGATGATCTTTACAGGCCCTCTAGTTGAGTTTGGTTTCTTACCTGTGCTGTAGGAATTCAAATAAATAGAACAACATTGGTGAAGGATCTCTGTGGTTTCCAGCACTGAAGGAAAGCTCTCAAAGGAGGAAGCGCATTGCACAGTGTTCAGGATGCTGTGCAGGATGGAAGCACCGCGGCTCCCAGGGCTGCAGTGAACCTGGATGTTGTGCTGCTCATAAAGAGCCTTCAGTCTCCCCTAAGAAAACAGCTGTCAGTTCTCCAGAGGTTGGGCTTTATTTCCACTGATTAAGTGACCCATGTGTTAAACTGCATACTTACCTCTTGTTCAGAATTTGTAGAAGAAACTCCACTGAGAAACCAAAGAATGACTGACCTACTGAGTAAGGTTATTTAAATATGAAAGCCAGTAGGAAATACTGGACTTCCCTTTGTCCATGCAGTTTAAATAACTTACTCCTTGAGCCTATCTACTGAGGTCTTTAGCAATGAGTGTGTCTGGAGGTGGCATATCAGACCTTCCTCCCATTGTGTTATCTTCCTTCTACAAAGGCATGAGGACTACTGAGCCAAAATTTTAAATTCATATCATAGAATACAACTTTGTATGAGAAGATAAAAAAAACACGTGACTAAGTAGAATTATTTAAGAATGCAAAGATGACTCATCACAAGAAAATTGCTTCATATAACTGTAACCCCTCTATACATTACAATAAAAAAGGAAAATTGCTTCAATGTGATTTAGCCTATCAATAGACCCAGTAGGAAAGACGCTTACAAAATACTTTCAAATAGATCGTAAATGATGAACTATAAACAATCTTAGTTATTTAAATATAGAATGAAGCTTTAATAAAAATTTCAAGAGTATCTAACATAAATTTAGAGGAAGCATCATACCCAAAATGAAACATTAAAATGATTTCCAATTAAATCAGAAAAAAGACAAAGATGTGTGCTGTGACTGAGACAAAAGTTTTGTACTGGATATTTCAGTCAATGAACTAAAAAGAAATAGGGCATTCAAGTATTGGAAAAATGATCATTTATATAAAATGATTTTTTGTATTAGAAGCCCAAGAGAAATAACTGAAACTCTTAAAAATAATAAAATATTCAAGAAAAGCAATTAAAGATAGGATCCACCCATTAAACATAAAGAATTAAAGAACTATGACACACTCGATATCAAAATAAATACAGTTCATTGAGTTCTGGATGAGGTACTACGGCATAAGATGGCATAAGATGGTTTTCCATATTGTGAGGTTAGAGGAGGGCCACCTATAAAGCACTAAACAATTCTGTGACATTTGAGATGTTTAACCAGTTGTAAGGCAGGTAATAATTTAAATTTTGCAATCAAAAATGGAAGATATTTCTTTGATATGAGAGATTATACAAGACCACTTGGAGGTACTTATGCACGTTTCTGGAGTTTGAGAGTCTAATTAATGGACAGGTGTTGATACTTTCTAGAGCATTCTAAAACTTGCCCAAACTGTATATATTTTTAATATTCATATATGTATTTGCAAATCTGTAAGGAAGCACTTTACCGGACAACAAAGGTTGCTTTGGCATAGAGCTGGAGTCAGAGCAGGAACAATATAAACTTTAAGTAAATTGTTTAAAAGAGAGATTATATTAGCTATCAGTGAGTGAATGACATGTGAAGACTTGCATTTTTCTATTATTTACATCTGAAAAAAGTGTAAGTTCTGGGTCCATGAACTGACACAGCCATTAGGAACAGAATGTTTTTGAAAGTCCAACACTAGGGTTCACGTCTATATAAAGACTGTACATATTGATCACCAGGCCTTTTGTGGAAATATGAAATTATCAAAAATGAAGCAAGAAAGAATAATGAGACAATGTTCTTTTTTTCTCTTCTCCTCTACTCATATGCATCTTGTCACAAATAATTATCATTATCAATTTAGTCTGTAGATATTGAAATAAGTTTTATACACTTCCATACATGTTTATATGCCTATTTCAGACTTACACAAATTAGATCCAGCTACACACATTGTTCTGTAGCTGGTGTTTTCCCTGATAATAATCGTAACAATGGTTCAGTGTTAACACATTTTCTTAAAGCTTGCATAACATTCTACTGTAGATGTGACATTACTTTTTTAGATAAAATAGAAGAATTTGTTAAACATAATGCATCCTAAATTGATTCAAATATATGGCTCTATAATTTGAACATTCTGTGATGTTATTCACTTACTGAAAATTTACCTCACAAAATTCAACTTTTTGTTTTTTGGTGCCAGTTCTGAGGTGGTGCTTGAGCTCTTTTTGCTAAAAGTTAGTACTCTACCAACTGAGCTACAGCTTTACTTCCTGCATTTTAGTGGTTAATTGGAGACAAGAGTCTCACAGACTTTCCTGCCTGGGCTGAGTTTGAACTGTGATCCTCAAATCTCTGCCTTCTGAGCAGCTAGGATTACAGGAGTGAGCCACAGGCATCAGGTGTATGCATATCTTTGTTAAGATATATAAAATGAAGTTTTGATATACTTTGCAATAGCTGAATTACTAACAAAGGCAATTAGTACAGGCATTACATTCCCCAATTAACAGTGTATATTAAGAGATTCTAAAATCTACTATAATAGCAAAAATGTATTATGCAACACAATATTACTAACTATAGGTCTTCTTGACCTCCAAATTTATTCTACACAGCTGGAAAGTTTGTGCACATTTCCCTATTTTTTTCCCTTCCTCATCCCTGGTAACTACCATCTACTCTTATTTGTGTGCATTAGAATGTTTTTTTAGACTCTCTCTATAAAAAAGATCATAGAGTATTTTAAAGTAGTGGGAAACAAAATCGATGCACAAAACCCAGTTTGATTTCTTTGAAACAATAATCATCTATCTGAAAAAGAAACTGAGAAGAAAAAAATTCTACTTAAAATAGGATCAAAAAGAGTAAAATATTTAGGAACAAATTTAACCAACCCAAGTGGGACTTTGTATGATTAAAATTAAAGAGCACCAATGAAGAAAACTAGAGCATGCATCAGGAAAAGAAAAGTCTCATGTTTATGGAACCAAAGAATTAATATGGTTAACACAGATCCAATGCAATCCCATCAAATTTCCAATTGTATTTTTCAAAGAAAAAGAAAAAAAATTCTAAAATTTCTAAAGAACCATGAAAGATCCCAAATAGTCAAATCAATCCTAAGAAAGAAAAACAAACCTTGAGGCTTTGTACTTCCTGATTTCAAATTACATTACAAAATTGTAGTTATCAAAATAGTATGATGCTGGTACAAATAGAGACACATGGGCCTAATAAAACAGGAGTAAAAGACCATAAATAAACCCACGTGTTTAGGGTCAATCAGTTTTTCAACAAAATTACCTAGAATACTTAGTGGGAAAGGGAAGTTTCTTCCTCAAACACTGCTGAGAAAACTTGATATTCATAAACAAGAGAATGTAATTCAGCTATTGTCTTATATGCAAAAGTCAACTTGAAATGAATTAAAGATCTAAATACAAGGCCCCAAATCACACAATTCCTTGAAGAGAACAGGAGAAAAGTTCTTTAAGTTTGACTTTGACAATGATTTTTAGAGGGGGGGGGTGTTGGTGTTCTATCACAAGCTTTGGCCCCCCAAAATAAAGGAAGACAAATAAGACTCTATTACAAAGCTGCCTACCAATGGAAGAAATCAACAAAAGAAAAGGCAGATGGATTAGGAGAAAATATTGACTAACACTGTATCTGATGAAAGATTAATACTCCAAATATATAAGAAATTCAGTTGAATGGAAGATAGATAAATAATTCAAAAGTAAAGAAAATTAAACTCATTTAAAAAGAGGCAAGGGATATGAATAGGCCCAAGAATGCAAAAAAAAGACACAAGAATGATCACATGATGCATAAAAATGTACCCAACATTTCTACTCATGAGGGAAATGCAGACCCAAACCATGCGGAAATGAAAAGTCGTGTAGATGGTTGATGGGAATATATCTGGTCAGGTCATGTGCACAATTCTCTGCTGGGTATAAACCCAAAGGAGGTCAAAAAAGGATCTCATGAAGATGCTCACATGACCATGTTTACACAGCACTTTTCACACGAGCCAAGATGAATGGTTACACAAAACATGATACACATACACATCAGAATATTATTCAACAATTTATGGCAATATAAATAACACCAGAGGATATCTTATAAGTAGCTGTTATGTAATTTCTTTTGCTATGCTCTTACTAAGTAGACAAGATTTAGGGTCTTTTTTTTTTTTTTACTGCATGGAGTATTTTTATGTTACGTAGATTGGAGTATAAGTTGAGTACAGCTAGGGGTGTGATGGGATGGTTTCTTGAAGGAGAACCAAGGTATAAATTCTGAAGGAAGGCTAGATAAGGATGAAACAAAGAAAAAAAATCCAGTCAAAACCTCCATGTTACCTGCTGGATACATACATGTTTGCTTTGGTAATCTGATTGAACTGGATGAGAGCATTAATAGTGTGCTTTGAATATAAGATGTAGGTTGACAATGACTATCCGTACACCATAAATGGGTAAATTTGTCTTTCAGAGATGAATTGAGACTGAGTTTAAGTTTATCAACATGAACAGTATGATCTAATAATGTGTTGTGTCTATATCATTGTCTCTGAAAGGCGTGGTTGGCAGATCTTCAGCCAGTGTTGATGACTGAGGAATACCGATTAGAGTAAATCAAGCCCCACTGTGGGATATCTAGCTAATGATTTGGCAGTATGCGTTACAAATATTGATTTCTTCCCCCAGTGGATTATTAATTCTACCTAGACTCAAAGCATTGTTGATTCAGTGCTAATGACAGTACATTTTTGATTTAGGAATTTCATACCAGCTTTGGGAATTCTCTTTTCCAAGTCCTTTACCACCACTTATTCCTCCCCTGCTGGATTCTAATAGCTTGGCTAGAGTGCCAGTCTGTTAATGTGGCCTGTGAAGTGAGGCCCTTCTATCTCTGAATGGGGTGATGATCCCACCATTCTTCAGCTCACGGAGAATGTCTTGCAGCTGTCTGAGGAACACGGATCATTAGTGATTTTGGCAGGATTGTGTTGGAAGCACAATGCTAAAGATGAAAGGTCAGTTTTATTTAACTGATGAAAACAATGAGTAGCAGATTAAGCTAGTTTTCTGGTAAACAGTGCCATTACTTTCCAGTAAATAGTGTCAAGATGCCTTGATGAATAACACACATGGAGATAAAGAAGAACATCTCTCAATGATGGAAAAATTAGGTATCTCCATAAACTCAAATATGCCTTTAGTTTTCCTCTTGCTATGATCTGTTCCCTCAAACATTTACCAACAGGTCATTTGGTCACCCTCATGGAAAAAGTGAAGTATGGTCTGTTGAAGACACAGTCTACAGAGATGGGCCAGTTGAAGAAGTATTCTTTTCATCTGTCTGAAGTGTTAAAACACCAAAACAAAGCCGCATGTTCCGTGCTACTTCCACAGTGCCCACCCGCCTGTGGAAGTTCAGAGATGAGCTGGAATGCAGGATAAGAAGAGCCAGCCTAATAAAAATCCAATGCAGCATACCAACCCATCAGCATCCTTCATGGAAAGATGGAAGACATAATTTTGGCCCGACCACATGCATTTCTTTTGAAGCACACGTTGAAGGTCCAAGCGGAGAGGCCGAGTCTTAAACTTGAGGCATTAGTGACACAGAGCTTGCTCTTTGGAAGGACTGGTCCCCTACAATGCTGGAGCGCTGTGAGGGCATTCCCTGCTTAGAGCAGGTGGATATGGAAGGAAGAACATGGACTCTTTCAAAGTGTTCAAGTGCTAGTGAGCAATGTTCTGTTGTACTATCACTGTCTGTAGTGAAAACAGCAGTCACTATTCACTTCTGCACCAGGCACGTGCTCATCAGTGCTTTATATGGATAATTACATTAAGCCCTCACAGTAACTCTACCAGGAAGAAGAAGAAGGAGAAGAAAAAGAAGGAGAAAAAGGAGAGGAGGAAGAGGAGGAGGAGGAGGAGGAGGAGGAGGAGGAGGAGGAGGAGGAGAGGGCCAGGGTAGTATAGATTAGTGGTAGAGTGCTCACCTAGCATGCACGAAGCCCTGGGTTTGATTCTTTGGTACCTCACACACAGAAAAAGTCAGAAGTGGTGCTGTGGCTCAAGAGGCAGAACACTAGCCTTGAGCAAAGAGTTCAAGGACAGTGGGAGGGCCCTGAGTTCGAGCCCCAGAACTGGCAAAAATAAAAAAAAAAGAAGAAGCATACGAGGTCAATAATGGAAGTCGCATGGCTAGTGATGAAATTGGGACTTGAACCCAGACCGTACATAACTCACAGACCACACTGTAATCATTACATCTAATATCATGAAATTATCTCCAACAGGCATGAAATAACAATTTCCAAACTTGTGTGTTATTTGTGGTGGCTGATGTTCTTTAACCTGACTTCCCTTAAGGGCTTTGTATGGCATAAATAAATCAAAGGGGGAAAAAACTAACCAGTTAAATGTGTTACCCCCCAGTTATCTTTAGTGTTTTGCAGCACCCCTGGAGGTAGTTGGAGAACCCCATTGAGTAGAGCAGATAGGAGGGCTCTGGTTCAGGGCCTGTGAATTTGCTGAGCCCTTATCCTGGGTTGGGGTCTAATGCAGAGAAAGAGAGAGAGAGACAGAGACAGAGACAGAGACAGAGACAGCTGGCTAGGGTGATGGGAATCCAATCGGCTTACCCACATTTGCTTGCTTCTTCAGATGTGAAGAAGGAGGGGAGGGGAAACCACATCAAAAACATTTGAATCCATTACTTTAAAATGGAGCTTTTGGGACATGGATTCAGAGCTGTTTTGATCTTTTGGCCTTGTTTTTGTCAAAACAATTCACTGTTTTACAAGCCGTGCTAAGCTCCAACCCCACATTTCTGCTGACATAACTCTTAGGTATTTCCTGGGTTCAGGATCTTCCGTAACTCTATGCCTCTTTTCGAAACCTATCGAAGTCAGTGGATGCTCACACATAGGTGCATGTGCATGGGAAGAGGGGATTTGAAGAATCTCTTAGGGCTGTGCAAGATGGGCACTGAGTCCATTCAGAATTTCAGAACATCTTTGTCTGAAGAAATTTTAAATATTAAAAATACCCTTCTCACATATTTTTTAAACATTTGACCTCTAAGTGTATTTATTTACATACATATACCTATATATTTTCACTCCCATATACACTTGAAAAAAACATGGATGACATTTTATAGATAATGAAATATATATATATCTGTATAGACATACGTTCAGAATACAAACAAGTGAGTTCCTATATAAACACACATGCATGTAGTTGTGAAGATGGGATATGATCTGGACTTCATAATTTTTATTTCTGTTTTGTAATACTGGTGGGGGTAATTTCTGGCTTCCGGAGAAAACAATACAATGCTGCATTCCATGGAAAGTTTCTATAGGATTCTCCTCATCTATTCTTTCTTCTTTTCATTGTCCAGATGGAAATAACAATGGTGGTAGGACTTGATGGCCTTGTAGTTGTGTGAGAGTCTGTGATTTTGTTTGAGTCGCTGGTCAATTTGTACCTGAAGCAGGAAATGAGAAATCTAAGACTTCTTCTAAGCTACATCATTAGCTGTAGCTTTATTGGACACTGTAATTTATAAATATTTCCAAATAACATTTTCATTTGACTTCCCTCCCAAATTAGGAAAACTCAGGCAGTGTTACCATCATTTTATACAGGAGAAAATTAAGACAAGACATATTACAAGATATAGTAAATGGCACTCAGCTGGTGAGCGTTAGACCCAGGATAATGTCCTCTGATTCTCATGTTTTAGTTTCTTTCTTTTTTTTCTGGAGAAAGATATTTCATGATTCTTCTATTCTTATAAATATAACATTTAGACTGCAGTTGTAATATAAAGTTGTTTTAGAAAACCTAGAAAATATAGGAAAGTAAAATCACCAATAATTACACCTCTCAGAGGCACTTACTGCTCTTATTCTTTATATTTTAATGTTTTCATTATGTATATTTATAAACACATATAGATTAGTGCATTTAAATCACTTAAATTCAAACAGGTGTATACAAATATCTAATATTTGTTTTTTGAGTAGCTCTCTGGAGTAGCCCAGTCCTTGGGCTTGTACTCAGGGCCTGAGCACTGTCCTTTCTCAAGGCTAGAGCTCTACCACTTGGGCCTCAGCACCACTTCTGCCTTTTTTTTTCTATGTATGTGGTTCCAAGGAATTGAACCCAGGTCTTCATGCATGCTAGGCAAGCACTCTACCACTAGGTTAAACTCCTGGCCCAATAATATTTTTTAAATGATCAAGTACTACTTTTCCCCCTGTACATCTTTATTGTTTCTATTTTTAAATTTTAGTTTTGTTTGTTTAATTCTCTTTAGAATCAGCTTGCCTGGAATTAGCATTGCTATTTTTATTGAGGTTATGTTGTATTTATGGACTCACAGAAGATGGCACTTTTATGATGTTGGACCATCCTGTCCAACAACACGACATGACCTTCCTTGTGTTCAAGTCTTTGTGTATCACTTACATTTTTATTCCAAGAGAACACATACATATTTTATTCAATTACTTTTTCATAGTAAAGAATAGACATTAGAAGCTCAGCACTGGTGGCTCACACCTGTAATACTAGCTACTCAAGAGGCTAAGATTTGAGGAGCATAGTTCAAAGCCAGCCTAGGCAGGAAAGTTCATAAGAGTCTTATCTTCAATTAATCACAAAAAAGACAGAAGTGGCACTGTGACTCAAGTGGTGGAGTGCTAGTCTTGAAAAAAAATAGGAGCCAGGGCAAGTAGCTTTAATGAATAATAATACTTTACCTTTCTTTCCTTTCCTTTCCTTTCCTTTCCTTTCTTTTCCTTTCTTTGCCGTCCTCCTCCTCCCCCCTCCTCCTCTTCCTCTTCTTCCTCCTCTTTCTAATGCACAAGAGGCTTCTAGTACAATAATCTAGCATGGTGGTTTTGAAGGAAAATAGCTTTAGAACATATTCTTCTATTCGAGAAGGACATTTGCAGATGATTCCTTTTCTTTCAGTTTTTATTCTATATTTGCAGTTGCTTTGCCTTTATATTCTTTCTGTACTTGTGATTACTTTGACCAGGTTATTAAATAGTTCATTAACATTACTATCTACTTAAAGATTTAGCCTTTGAATTTGTGTTAATATTTATGTTTTCAAACTAATGCTTACCACTAATTCTGCTGATTTTATTGACTTCTCCAGTTGGATAACTATTTAAAATTTTCTCTTTGTTGATAAAAGGGGTAACATTGATTTAGATATATTGTACTCATAAACTGACATGTTGAATTGAAAACTTTTTTGTAGACCTACTTAACCAAATAAAAAATAAAAAATTCTCTCTGTTAATATAAGTACTATAGATTAAATATTTTCTAATTCACACTTATTTAGGTCTGATAAATATTTTTATTGTCTTTCTTTCCAAATTCAGATGTTTTACATCCTTGAATATCTTCATAGTTTATTATTCACATGTATCCCAAATACCTTAGTCTCTTTTATTAAAAATAGAATTATCATGCTTACTTCGGCAGCATATCTTCATGCATGGTCCTCGTGCAAGGATGACATGCAAATTTGTGAAGCATTCCATACTTTTTAAATGTTTGACAGGTTTACTCATCATATACTGTACATACACATGTTATTTCATTAAATGATTAAAAACTGCTGTGAGGTTTATGACTGTTAATCACATAACATGAGGTTAACAGGTTAAATAGTTCGTCTTACACAGGGAAGCAACATGGCTCCAAATTTGAATGAGAATATAGGTCTCCGACCCAAAATGTTACAAATATCATTATTTATTTTTTGGATCCATAAACTGAACTTGAAAGCAGGCTAATTGATATGATTCCAAAATAATCAAAAACGTAAAGTGACATCTAACTGACTTTTTTATTCTTTTTCGTGTGTGTGTGTGTGTGTGTGTGTGTGTGTGTGTATGTGACAATCCTGGGGCTTGAACTCGGGGCCTGGGCATTGTTTCTAAGCCTATTTTGCTCAAGGTCAGCACATTACCATTCGAGACATAGCTCCACTTCTGGCTTCTTTGACAGTTCAGTGGAGTTAAGAGTTTCACAGACTTTCCTGTCTAAGCTAGCTTCAAATTGTGATGGTCAGATCTCAGCCTCCTGAGTAGTCAGGATTATAGGTATGAGCCACTTGCCATTACTTTCCTTCATTTTCTTTTTCTATTTTCTGTCACTTCCCCCAGTGTTCCCTAATTCAACTCCCATTTGATAACTGAGAATTGTACATTTTCAGATAACAGGAATAATCACCCAGGGATTTTCTATCTTCTAGGAAATGCACTCCATATTTTTTAAGAAGTAAAAAAGCTAATGGATGAAGTAATTAAGAGTATGAAACCCAGATACACAGCCACCACATTTTCAGAAGATTTGTAAAAACTATATTTGTTACTCTGTCTACAAACTTTTTATACTAAATAAATATCCAACTACTTTCTTCTGGAAAAAAATAGAATTATCATGTCTTCCACATTCTTTCAGTTTATTTGTTTGCCTTGTATTCTTTTCTTTTCTGTACAGTTTATCAGAAATGAATTATGGATTCATTTACAATCCATAATTCAACTCATAATCTCAAGTCACCAATCACATATTTGTAGTAATATTTTACTTTCTGACCCTTATATTTTCTTCAATTGTAAACCATATCAGCCTTGACTTAAGGTGTCAGGAGCAATTGATGTTCCTTACTTAGGTCCTTTAATTCACAGGATGGGAAATTTCCAGTCATTGATCATCTAATTTTATCATCTATTTTTCCCCCAAATCCAATGCTTACTTTATTTTTTAAAATTATCTTTAAGTAGTTATACAAAGGCATTCCCATTCAACAAAGAAGTTTATGGATACAATGGATCTTTTATTGGTAAATTTTTAAAAATTATCTTTAAGAAGTTGTACAAAAGGATTTTCCATTTAACAGAGCAGTTTCTGAATACAATGTGTCTTGATCAATATCACCCATATAGTACACCTTGATTGGTGTTACCCCTTTTCTCATTCTCCCCCATTCCACCAAGCCCTCTGCTCTCTTCAATTTGATTAATTTTATAGGCTATGCATTGAATTATATGACTACATTCTTTGCCTCCTTGTCTTCATTCATCATCTGTTATTCACATTTCTACTATAATAGGTTGCTTTTTGTTGCCTCTCAGTTATCTGGGAAATATGGGCTGACTATGCTCTTCTTTGCTAGTATTTGCTGGCTATAATTCATTTACTGTGTTCCTCTGAGAAAGACTGAGTGGTTATTCATTTTTGGTTTTGTTACTGGTAAAGATGTGTTGCGTGTGTATAATCAAAGTTACATAGATGTAGTCATATTTTCTATTTTAGTCATATTTTCTTTTTGTCAGCTGTGAGTATGTCTTTGTTGCTCAAGTTGTTCTAATGCTGGATTTAGCATTTCTTATTTTGGCCCCCTGAAGCCTTTTGCTGCAACCATGGTAGTCTTTGGTAGCTTTCTTGCTTTCTGGTGTAATGAACTGTTTAGGATATCTTGGACATTTTCTCCCTCTGACCTGAATGAGTCATTCTCCACAGAGCTTCCATTTTTCCGTCGAGAGCATTTTTACATTTCAAGGCCTGGTTGCTTACACCTGTAATCCTAGATACTCAGTGAGATCTGAGGATCACACTGGTAGAAAAGTCCCCAAGAAACTCATAAATCTAATTAACCAGTCAAAAACAGAAAATGGGGCTGTGGCTCAACTAGTAGAGCACTAGCCTTGAGCACAAAGAGGCTCAGGGACAGTACTCAGGCACTGAGTTCAAGCCCCACAACCACCAACCAAAAAAACGATCCTCACGTGACTACTCCAAGCTAGGGATACTCACAGTAAAGGAAAATCTCCTTAGCTGACAGATTTCACAAGTTCCTCGTAAATTCATAGGATGATTCCAATTCATGGCAGTATTACTTTCATTTTCCTTCAATTTTTTTTGTGTTACATTTATTCATTTTCTTTCTATCATGTTGAGAACTTCAGTTTTCGAGGATACAAAAGATAATGGGCTTAAACCAATCCATAATTCCTCATCATTGCTGACAAACATTACTTGGAAAAAGTGTATTATCATGTCAACATAATTTCTGAAAATAATTCAACTCATTTTTGTGTATTCTCTCACAGTATTTTTTCTTTTAATACGTGCATTGCATATGTAATTTGAAGATGTATCCACTATGTGCAGGAATATTTCCTTTAGAAGTCTCACTTACATTAAAAGCAGCTAGACTTAACACTGACCAGCAAGCAGTCTTTGTGACTTCTTACTCACTTTGATGTCTAAAGTAAAATTTTCTATTTAATTTATGAGAGGAGAATCACAGACAGTGTTCTTTTTTAATTTTTAATTTTTTAGTTCCCACACATTGATAATAGTTGGTTCTTCTCCCTTTTGTTTTGGCATAAAATGCTGCTGTCAAAAAAATCTGTTGATAATTTAATGTTTTTGCCTTTGTAAATTATTCACTTTTCTGCCTTTGGAGCCCAGTAATTTAATTAGAATATTCCCATGTTGGTCATTCTACATTATTTTCAGATGCCTAAAGTGTTCTATCAGTGTGTTGCTTTAATATTCTCACTTAAAAAAATAAATTTCGGACTCTTGAAATTCAAAATTTAATTTTGCCTGGCTACCCTGGCTCATACCTGCAATCCTAGCTACTCAAGAGGCTGAGATCTGAGGACTGTAGTTCAAAACCATCTTAGGCAGAGAAGCCCCTGAGACTATTTTCTACTGTTAAACAACAGAAATCCCAAACTAGAGTTATGGCTCAAGTGGTTGAGCATCAGACTTGAGTGAAAAAGTCAAGAGAAAGTGTGAAACTCAGTTCAAGCTGCATTTATGTTGTTTCTGCTATAGTTTGGATGTGAAGTTCCTCATGCCTCCATCCCCCCTACAACAGGTTCATAGCTTGAAGCCTTGGTGTCCAGTGCAAGCAGAATCAAGGGATAGGGCTTTGGAAATATGTTTCGATCAGGCCTGCTCCAACATCATGAATGGTTTAATCCACTGAGGATTTAAAATTGGAATAGGCTATTGGGAAGGGGAGGAACTCAGGAAGGTAGCCTCTGCTTGGAGAAAGTAAGGCATTGAGAGGGTGTGTTTGAGAAGTTTTCTGAACTGGCCTCTTCTTATTTGTTTCTACTCTCTCATGCCTGGCTGCCATGAGGTGAGCAACTTGCTTTGCTAGGCACTCTTGTTACCATGATGTTCTGCCTGATGCTTTGCCTACTGCAATGAAGCTAGCCAAAATGGGTACCAAATCCATTAACAGGGTCAGGAGTTTGGCCTAGTGGTAGAGTGCTTGCCTAGCATGCACGAAGACCCAGGTTCAATTCCTCGGTACCACATACATAGAAAAACCTGGAAGTGGTTTGGTGGCTCAAGTGGCAGAGCTGTAGCCTTGAGAAAGTCCAAGGACAGTACTCAGGCCCTAAGTTCAAGTCCCAGGACCGGCAAAAAAAAATCCACTAACAATTCTTTCTTCCTTCAAACTGTCACAGAGATGAAGTTTGACTACCACAGCTCCCTGATGTAGCATTCATTTGCAGGAATTCCTGCTAGCTATAAATATGTGTTGCCTCTCTTCTATACATTTATTGTTTTCTAAAATTCTTTCTGTTCAACTGTATCTTTTCTAATTTTCCCCTCTATATAACCATTTCCTTCCTTCCTTCCTTCCTTCCTTCCTTCCTTCCTTCCTTCCTTCCTTCCTTCCTTCCTTCCTTCCTTCCTGTGTTCCATCTTTCCTCCCTCCCTCCTTTCTGTTTTCCCTCCCTCCTCCCTCCCTCCTCCCTCCCCCCGTCTCTCTGTCTCTCATTTTCTTGTTTCTCTCATCCCCATCCTCCCCCCTCCTCACTTTCTTTCTTTTTCTTTTTAGTTCTAAGACTGGGATTCAAACTTGATACCTGCTCTTTTTGCTCATTGGCAGGCACGCTACTAATGGGGCCGTGCCTCCAACCCCAGTAACCTTTACTTCTTAAGGCATTATTTGTTGTGTTAATTTGTCCTTATATTAGTTGGACTTTAATCTTTATTTCTGAAAATGAGGTTTTTCCTTGAGACCTTTCATCTGGTTTCTAATACTTTTACAATTCTACTTTATGTTCATCTTGTGCAATCAAGTTATTTCTTGTCATGCTATTTCGTTATCAATAGTAAAATCATATGCCATTGTTATCTGTATAATATTATGTTTTATATAATTTTCTTAATATTTCCTAGATTATTTTGAGGTAACGTAATTGCATATCCTTTTAGTAGAAGACTGACATATCTTTTACCACATCTCTTCTTGTTCTCTCCTATCTTTTCTCCTTTTCTTGTGTTGATAGTTTATATTATTCATTATTAAGTTTATATTATTCATTATTATGTAAAATTAGTTTTTAGGAGGTAAAGTTGGGGTAACTTTTTGAGCATTGGAGAATTCCCTCTTCAGTTTTATTAAACACTTTACTTTTAGTGGTCTGGGGATCGAACCACTTGCTTGCTGTCTAAGGAAACTCATTAATAATGAACTGCACTCTCAGCATCTATTTTCTTGCCTTTTTCCTTCTCTTCTTTCGCCTCTGTTTTTCATTCATTTGGAGGTATATGTTTGTGTAGCTTCCTCTCTGAGGTTTCCTGTCTCTGTCCTCCTTTCAGATGTCTACTTGGACCATTTCTTGCCTTGATCTCTGCATTCCTTCTATCCTCAGTGATTCTATTTCCAAGAGTTTCTCTTTGGTGCAAAATCCAGTCCTAGATGGAAGCCCTAGAAGGTCAGGGTTGTATGTTTACAGAGGTTGGGATGATTTGATCCTTTCCTTCAGGGTCTCTGTGCCTTCATCTACCACTGAGTCAAGGAAAGGGTGGGTTTAGCCTCTGTTCTGTTTGGCTTTGCCCATACTACTTGATTCCATTTGGTTGTTTAGAAACACCATGACATGTCATTTTTCTTAATATGAATGATGATTGTAGGACACTGGCTTTTGTATCTACTTGCCCTATCTCCTTGCTAGGTATTTGGAAAATAAACAAAAAAAATCCAAGTAACTATTGTTAAGCTGTTATCAATTTTGTAGCTCCATCTGGATAACACCACCATCTTCTTCCTCTTCCTCTTCCTCTTCTTCCTCTCTCCTCCCCTCCCCTTCCTTGCCCTCCTTTTCCCTCCCCTCCATCTTTTCCTCTCTACTTCCTCTCCTTTCCTGTCCATCTTCCTTTCTTTCCACTGCCTAGCTACCATGAAGTGAGCAGTTTTCCTTCACCACTTTTGCTACCATTTACTGCCTGACCACAGGCCCAGAAACATTGTAGCTAAATGATAATGGACTGAAACCTCTAAAACTCTTGCCAAAATAAGTCCTCCTTTTTCATTGTCTCTCTTTGGTATTTTGTCAGTGAGGAAAAATTGACTAGCACACAATCATTATCCTTCTGCCTAAAGTTCAACTTACAAGATTTCTTTAGTAAAGTGTGATCTCTGAAGAAATCTGCATCACTCTCAATTTTGGAAGATAGTTTCTTTCACTTGGTGCAGAATTCTAGTTGACTCTATTTGTTCATCTTTAGGTATTTTGCAGGTGCCACTTGCTAATCTTTCTGCTGTGTACAATTTTCACTGAGACCTATGAGGTTATTCATAATTTTGTTTCTTATTCCTTTTTCTTCTCCTCCTCCTCCTCCTCTTCATCATCTTCCTCTTTAGTGCTTCTTAGTGCTCAAGCTAGTGATCTAGCTCTTGAGCCACAGTACCACTTTTGATTTTTCAGTTGCTTATTGGAGATAAGAGTCTCATGGGGCCAGGCATTGTGGCTGATATCTGTAATCCTAGCTACTCAGGAGGCCGAGATCTGAGAATCGTGGCTCAAAGCTAGTCTGGGTATTAAAGTCCTACTAAAGTCCATGAGACTCTTATCTCCAATTAACCACCAGAAAATTGAAAGTGCACTGTGGATCAAGGGGGAGGGTGGTAATCTTGAGCTGAAGAGCTTAGGGACAATACCCAGGCCCACAAATGACCAAAAAAACAATGTCTCATGGGCATTTTTCTGCCAGTGTTGGCTTCAAACCATGATCCTCAGATGTCAGCTTCCTGAGTGGCTAGGATACAAATATGACATCAGAGCCTAGCTTGTTTTATTTTTTTTATTTTTTCATATATTTATTATTGTAATTAATAGAAGGGTTACCTGATATTTGCCAGATAGATGGTGCATTAATTCCCTTACATTGATACCCTTTCATATGTCTTGGTCCCCATTTCCCTCCCCCCACCCCGACCCCTCATCTTGTTTTCCCCCATTCCCTATCCAATTTCAAATAACCAAATACAAATATATCCGATATATCAGGTAACAAAGTGAGATACTGTAACAATATGAGATAACCAAGGGACAGCAAAAGAGATGAGAGATACCATAGTACCTTAAGAACAACAATCATTCATTATATGGCTTAGGTTTCTATATCCTAGAGATCCTTTCATTTAGTGTCCTACTATATGGCCTTTTGTATCAAGGTTTTGCTCTATTGCAAATCTCTGCTAGGAGAGCCCAAGATTTCTACTGATTATGACATAGAGGGAAACCATTGAGCCTATGTTCCTTTGAGTCTGGCTTACTTCACTTAATATGATCTTTTCTAAGTCTTTCCATTTCCTAACAAATGGGGCAATGTCATTCTTTCTGACAGCAGCATAGAATTCCATTGTGTATAAATACCACATCTTGTTGATCCACTCATCAACTGAGGGACATCTAGGTTGGTTCCATATCTTTGCTATGGTAAATAGTGCTGCAATGAACATTGTTGTGCTGGTGGACTTAGTATGTCTTTGTTTCTGGATGATTGGGTAAATGCCAAGTAGTGGAATTGCTGGATCATAGGGGAGCTCTATGTTTAGCCTTTTGAGGCACTGCCATACTGCTTTCCATGGTGGTTGAACGAGTTTTCACTCCCACCAACAGTGTAGTAGGGATCCCTCCTGGCCACATCCCCTCCAGCATCTGTTGTTATTAGTTTTCTTGATCCTGGCCATTCTAACTGGAGTAAGGTGGAATCTTAGAGTTGTTTTGATTTGCATTTCTTTTATGACCAGAGATGTTGAGCATTTCTTCATGTGTCTATAGGCCATTTTTGTTTCTTCTTCAGAGAAGACTCCTTTAAGTCTTTGGCCCATCTTTTAATGGGATGGTTGTTACTTTGGAGATTAGTTTTGGAGTGATTCAATTTTTTGAGCTGTTGATGTATTTTAGATATGAGGCCTTTGTCTGTTTTATGGTTGGTGAAGATCTTCTCCCACTCTGTAGGTTTCCTAATTAGTTTACTAGCTATGTCCTTTGCCATACAAAAGCTCTGCCGTTTAATGCAGTCCCACTTATCCAGCCTTTCTCTGATTTGTTGTGATTCTTGGTCCTTATTAAGAAAGTTTCGACCTGTGCCAAGGAGGTCTAGTGTAGCTCCCATTCCTTCTTGTAAAGTTTTCAGGGTGTCAGCTTTTACCTCCAGGTCCTTGATCCATTTGGAGTTAATTCTAGTACAGGGTGACAAAGAAGGATCCAACTTTAGTTTTCTGCAGGTGCTTAACCAGTTCTGCCAGCACCACTTGTTGAAGAGGCTGTCTTTCTTCCATTCTATTTTTTTGGCTCCCTTGTCGAAGATTAGGTGGCCATAGGTCTGTGGTTTAATATCTGGGTCCTCAGTTCTATTCCATTGGTCTTCAGGCCTGTTCTTGTGCTAGTACCAAGCTGTTTTGATAATTATAGCTCTGTAATAGAGTCTAAAGTTTGGTATTGAAATTCTTCCTGCTCTGTTCTTTCTGCTAAGAAGTGTTTTTGCTATACAGAGTCTTTTATTATTCCATATGAAATTTTGGATTGCCTCTTCTATTTCTTTAAAGAATGACATTGGGATATTGATGGGTACTGTGTTGAATTTGTAGATAGCCCTTGGCAAGATTGTCATGAAGCTCCTTGAGCAGATTCAAAACTTTGGAAGGGTAGCAGGGTATAAAATTAACCCTCAAAAATCAACTGCCTTCCTCTACGCCAACAGTGAGAGGAATGAGGCAACAATCAGGAAAGCAACTCCGAATAGCCTCAAAGAAAATAAAGTACCTAGGAATTACCTTAACGAAGAATGTAAAGGACCTTTTTGATGAAAACTTTAAAACCCTGAAAAAGGAAGTTAAAGCAGAACTGAGAAAATGGAAAGACCTCTCATGCTCCTGGATTGGAAGAATCAATATTTATTTATTTAGTTATTTATTTTTTGCCAGTCCTGTGCTTGAGCTCAGGGCCTGAGCAATGTCCTTGGACTTTCTCAAGGCTAGAGATCTACCACTTGAGCCTCAGCACCACTTCCGGCTTTTTTACGTATGTGGTACCAAGGAATCGAACCCCGGTCTTCATGCATGCTAGGTAAGCACTTTAACCACTAGGCCAAACTCCGGGCCCCAGCTTGTTTTATTTTTTTTTTATGCTAAATGTATTTCCCCTTAATACTTTCTTTGTTTTAAAATTTCTCTTTTTCACTGGTTTTGATCAATCTTATCATGTGTCTTGGTTTAATTTCTGAAGTGTTTCATGTTTTTGGTTCTATAGTTCATACTTTTTATGAAATTTTTGAAATTTTAGTTTATGTCTCTTTTCTTTTTGAAGATTTCCATTACACCGATATTAAACCATCTGATATTGTCTCAGTTGCTACGGAGGGTCTTGTAACTTTTTTCTGTCTGAGTTTTATATGGTCAGAGTCCATTGCTATTTGTGGAAGTTCATTGGAATTTTTTTCTTCTTGGCTCTAAGCTGTAAATCTCCACAGGTACAATTTCTTTCAGATACTTAATTTTTATTCTGTGTAGGTTCCATTGGTGTTTTGGTCCCAATGCTATTAATGCTTCCCTTTTTACCTCTTGAGAATGTGTCATATTCATAGCAGCATTTTTTGTGAAATCAGGATTTGAACCCAAGACGTTGAGGTAGTCGCTCTGCTATTTAAACCATATTCCCAGCCTGTTTTTGCTTTTGTTATTTTTCAGATAGGAGCTACAAGAGATGATGATCCTTTTCCCTGTACCTCCTGCATATCTGAGATTACACCATCACCCTATCCTATTCAGCTTATTGCCCTAAATGGGTTCCATTATTATTGTTGTTGTTCTGTGTAAGTTGTCCTATGGCTGAGATCTTTCTAATCTTCACATTCAGCGTTACAGGGATTATAGGCATCTACCATCACACTTGAGACTCCATAGTAACATTTTAAAGGTATTGTGTGCTAATCAATTCTCCCTGTTAAGTTTGGATCTATCTGTAGTAATTGATTTCCTCTTAATTATATGTTTTTTGTTCATCCATTTGTTCTTTTACTCATTCATTATTCCACATGCATTGAATATTCTTTCAACAATAGGGAGGAACTTATTAAATGAGGTAACAATTTAATTTTAGACTCCACAAAGAAACCTTAGGAATCACCTTGCCCAATACTTACTCCATTCAGAAATGTTTTCGAAAACTACAGATTGGAATCAAACCCACGTTTTCAAGTCAGGGATTAGTCAGCAGGACTGTGGCCCAAACCATGAGGCACACACAGTATACCTTGTGAGGAAAATGGGTTTAAAACAAGGGCAAGCATTTTCAAGAAATATTTCTTTTCTTACAGCTCATGAAACAGTCCAGTCATTTGATCAGCCTGTGAGATTTGAATGCAATAAAACAAGTGTCAAATAAACCTGATTAAATTAGCCTGGAGTCCTCACTGTCCTTCAGTTGTGATAACCTCCTAGAATAAATGTCACATACAGGCTGTGACAAAGGGAGACACTGCGGACCTGAAATTTGAGAATCATGCAGGAGTAGGTTGGATTTCAATTTGGGAAAATTCCAGAGGATGAAATTTGGAGGCTTTATGAATACCATAATAGCAATGCAATTGGACTTAATCAAGAAACACAAACTTACATACTAGCTCTTTCTGGGACATTTCAAATATATTAGAGCAGAGAGAATGATGGAAACAGTAGCTAAAATGCAATTCATATGATAATTTTCAAATAGGTGTTTATTTTACTCTTGCAAATGCTCAAGTTTTAGGAATCCAGAAGTAAGCTACATTTACATAAATGTACTGTTATCCCTCATCTCTTTTGCCATCCCTTGCTTATCTCATATTGTTACAATATTTCACCTTGTTTTCTGATATATTTTGTATGTGCTCAATTGGTTATTTGAAATTGGATAGGAAAGGGGGGAAATTAAGATGAGTGGGGGGAGGGTGGACGGGAAATGGGGACCATGTCATGAGAAAGAGTGACAGTGTTTGTGAAGTTATGCACCTTCTATCTCATGAATATAATGTAACCTTTCTATTAATCACAATAAAAAAGGAATAGTAGGAAATAAAAATTAATCTATAAAAAGGCTTTTCTTGAAGCAGTGGAATTAATCTGAGCCAAGGCTAGGCTAAGATGATATGGTTGATAGGGTTGAATGACAGAAAGTTTAATGCGAGGATATTTCGCCTTATTTTTCATCCATCATCTCAGATACTGTAATGATAGATGTGAAGATTGGGAAACTTCCCGAAAACCCCTACCTAGACGTAAGAAAACAATGTCCTCTTCATTATATTTTATCTGTTCATGCTTCATTTTAAGTTCTTTTCTGGAAGAGCTACAATTGTTTTGTAACATAGTTAAATTATTATGGGTCAGTTTGATCCATTCATGGCATGCTTTGCATTTCTGTTAAGTCCAGAGCATCCTTTATTCTAGAATAACTGAGTTCTACAAAGGTGAGAAACATTTGATGACTATATAAACTCTCCTAAATTACAGGATTCATACTAGCTATTCTTGGTTAGTTCCAGAGATTGATTACCCTATAATCTCATTCTGTTATGAATATCTATGTAATTACTTTACCAAAACTAAGATTTAAATCCACCACTTGCCAATTTCCATGTTTTTGAAAACTTCCACACTGTTCATCTCCTTTATTAGTCCCACACTTAGACATCACAGCTTCCTGGAACTTCATTCTCTGCTTTCTCTGTTCAGTAAGACTAGAGGTTCTGGGTTAATATTGTCTGGGCTGCATCCTAAAAAACTGCCTCCAGTCAGTGACTTGTAGAAATTTTATGGCTTACTAGATTTGCTCTTCCTTTCTTGGGAATCAGTGCTGTGCTGATTGTTGGCCAATGTCTGAAAAGAATAGTTTTGTCATTTTTTCCTACATTTCTATTAGGAGGGTTATTCCCAGAGCAATCAATTTTTCATTATCTGAGAACTGGAAGAAAGTCTTGCTTCAACATATTCTCATGGTGTATGAGAAGTGTGTGCTGCTTTTGTGTTTGCATATGTGTGTGTATGCAAGTGTGCATGTGTAGGAGAGCATGTATTCATGCATTTGTGAAATAAGAAGGATTTCTGGCCTAGCTGGGAATCTGTCTTCTCCTAAACTTTGGGAATATGACTAGTATTTGTTTGTGTGTGTGTGTGTTTGTGTGCTTGTTGTTGCTGGGGGTGGTGGTCACGGCACTCTCACGGAGCACTCTCCAGGAGCCTTACACTTAGGACTAGTGCTCTATCACTTTGAGCCATAGCTCCACTTGTATGGAAAGAATCGGAGACTGCATTTTCTCCGGGAGCATCAGCTACTCTTCCCAGGCTATATTTGTTCCTAAACTAATCTAACACCCACAGCAATGGAGAGTCCTAGGGTTAGGATATGCAGAGGGAAAAAAAGCTCAGTCTTGAGATGGGAACTTAAGAATTAAAGGTATTTATCAGAGCTATAGCTGAAGTCAACAGTGAGCCCAGGAGTTGCAATCAGGCCTCCCAAACATCTCCACAGTATAATACTGGGGCCAGAACACAATATGTCTTCAGGACAAGACCATGGAAGAAAGTCTGACTAGGCTACAGCTCTTAACAGAGTTTCCTGTTGAAATTCGTTACCTTGGAGATGAAGGGATCTTATGGCAGGGCTATAGGTTTAATCATTTACACATTTGCCACCAGAGGACAACAAATGAAAAATATAGCAGAGCAAAGGTCTGGTGGTGGGCGGAGCTCTCATTTGATACAGAGGGCCAGTGCTCCCTTGGGGCATAGACTTCCTTTGGCTTGGACTCTGGAGCCTCTTTCCCAACCATTTAATATTCTGCACCTCTTTTCTCACTCCTAAAGTTCTGGTGTCTTTTTGTCCCACAAAACAGAACTGTTAAGTAGAGTTCCAGTGGAAAATAACCCTAAGCCCTTAGATTTACTGTGGCCAGCCAGATGCTGACCTGCTGTCATCATGGAAGAGCACTTTTCAAAGACTTGATGTCTATTGAAAAGTTATAGAACACTGCAGGAAAGGGGATTTAACAACCCACTGCTGCCTGAATTCTTAATCTCCATTCCTTCCATGTAAGAGGATACATGGAAGAGGATTCTTTTCCCTTTGCATCTCCTGACTCTAAGCATACCAAGTCAAACTTTACAACCATCCCTGACATCTCTTCCTGACAATTCAATTTCTCTTCCACAGAATTCAAGCCCTTGTAATAATGTAATCTTTGTGTCATCATCAACTTTGAATTCTTGACTTCACAGTTAACAGAAAAAGAAGTGTATGCTCCATTCACATTGAATAATGAGGATATGAGCCAGTCTTGCTCTGCCCAGGATGACAAATTGGTGTCTGTGCTAAACAGGAAGAACTTAGCTAGGGCTGTAGGAAGCATTTACACATCAGTCTATGATCGTTCTTCTAGCAAAGTCTTCTTTCATCTAGTAAGAAGAATGGACCTTATGGATGAAATTATACTGAAATTGTAACCCATTTCCCTGAAGAGGTTGTGAAGCCATATAAGACAACTCAAGTTCGGACAACTTAAAACTATAGAAGCAACTTGTAAGATTGGATAAGTTAGGTTTGAAAGTGTAGATTCATTCCATACTTTCATGACAGATGATGGCTGGCTGAAGGAAATAAGTGGAATCAGATAATAGGCTAGTTTTGTTTGATTGGTTTAACTAAAACGGAGCTGGTAGCAAAAGATCTTTCAGCTATTCTGACTAATATTGACAGTTTAGTATCCCATCCAGATTCTAAGCACTCTGGGGATAATATGGTGTTGTATAATTTTCTATAATCACCCAGAACAGTATGTTTTGTAGAATGCATTCTCCCTAGGTGACTGAAAACCCTCTTGATGTAGCAACCATTTTATTCAGTCTGGCATAAGTAATGCTAAGTGCTAGTTCATGTGAACTCTATTTGACAAATCAGTGTTAAATGTTTTATGATTTATTATATACGGCAAGATTGACCAAGCCTGTTTTGCTGTTTAAAAAAGTAAAATCAAGAATGTATTTGTAGGAGGTGTGTGAATTTTAAATCACTTTTACCCACATTAAATAGTCTCATTTAATTTAATGAGAATCGTCTCATTTCCATTAGGAAGTTCTCTTGTGTTTTACTACATTAATGCCCCCCCTCAAAGGCATCACATTTAAATTCTAGCTAAGTGGAAGCACTCCATCAAACCTGGGTTACCCAGGTTGTATTGAAAATTCCATCCTGCATTGATTACTGGCCCCAATAAACATATTATAGAGGCTTTTATGATCACCAGGGCTTGAGAATGATTACAAAAATATAATGAAAAAGGTATTTAATATTGTCATGTGATCACTTCTTGCAAATATTTTTTTAGTTTCAAGAGTTGGTTAAAATGGTAATACTCACTTCTAACATCCCAAATACTCTATGTTTATTGGAAAACTAAGAGATGCAGCTGAGCAGTCATCTGGCTTGATGTTTTCCAGATGTCATGGTATCAGGTAAGGTGATCTCTCAGTCTCAAAGCCATGGGTCTCAGATTGGAGTGTGAGGACAGGCACACTCTCTCCATGCAGAACTTCCCTGCCAGGCTCTGCCAATTACTGAACACTACAAATACACTGAAACTATGGTGTGCAGTTGTGGGCTATGGAGTAGGGTGTGTTTCTACGTGTCTAGCACACAAAGTCTTGGCATAGCCACGAGGTGATTAACTTCTACCAAGACTCTTTATAAACAAATTTTAGGGGGGGTTATCATTAAGTAGTTGTGCCAAGACTATTGAAATGGCCTCTCCTTAGCCCTTAAAATTTGAATTGAGAATTCTGAATACTTGATCATTTCAGTGTGTGACTTAGACATGAATGCAGTAATATAATAAGGCAAAAAATCCTCTGGACTTTTAAACTATTCTGGATAGCAAAAAGAATTCTCCCAAAGAGGTGATACACAGAGGTCAGGGCAGAGTGTTCTGATATCTATCTGTGGTAACTTTAGGGTATCAGTTTGGCTAGGCGGAACTACATTTCCCAGGATCCTTTTCTAGTTTGTTTCTTGTAAGATTGGCCCAATGACAGAAATAGGAGTTTGGGAGGGAGAATGTACAGCAAAATTTGTAGTTTACCTTGTTATTGCTGATCTGTGGACTCCCCTCAGTGGTGTGAGATAGTAGCTAGCCTACAACTGTTCCACTTTTTTTCTGGATCCTCTTTCTCAGTTTTTCTAACTCCTGGGGTGCAGGCACGCGCGCGCGCGCACACACACACACACACACAGACACACACACACATGCACGCACGCACACGCATCCCCCATAAATACACAGGCACACACTCTATCTATCTATCTATCTATCTATCTATCTATCTATCTATCTATCTATCTATCTATCATCTCCATGATGAAAGTCCTTGACCATTCATCCAATTAATGTGAGAGGCAACAAGAACTGATGTAGTTTGTGGGTCTCTAGTCCATGTTTGTAGAGTCTTTATGATCCTAATCTCCATCACTACTTCTTAACTGTTTTCCCTGTTAGGTAGTCCAGGTAAATTGCCACAAAGTGGTACATGTGCACATGGCTTGTGTGTGTGTGTGTGTGTGTGTGTGTGTGTGTGTGTGTGTGTGTGTACACATATCTGTCTGTCTTTCTGACTGTGTACGTGTGAGACAGTGATCAAGATTAAGATTCACTCAGAGAAGCAGAACCTCAGACATCTATATATTGTTGGTCTTTCATATCAGCAAGTTTTGCATGTGAAATCAACTTTGGATGAAAAATATTCAGAAAAAGAAAGGACAATGCATGTACATTGGCTATAAGGAGATTTTTTTTATTATTCTCTATAAACAACAGACTATACTAAATATGTGTGCAGCACACATTAACACTGAATTAGTTATAATATGTAATCTAGGCCTGGCACAGCATGTAAGAGGCTGTGAATAGGTTACATGCAAATTCTAGGTCATTTATATAAAGGACTTACGCCTCTAGAGAATTCGATATCTGCTGGTAGATCCTTAAAATGAATGACCTACAGACACTATGAGACAACTGTGTATGTATGCACACATGCATGCACACATGTATACATGTGCATGTAGACATACATAGTAAATACATATGACTTTACTTCACTGAGTGAACCCTAACTCATAAATCATCACACTGATGTTGAGATTTGAATTGTAGACTCAGAGTTGTTATTGGTTTTGCTGTTGAGATACCTTCATCATTTCATTTTGGGCAATCTGAATTAGTGGAAGTACCCCTAGAGTAGTTTTCTAAGGCATCCCTTAAGAGATTACTTTTATAAAGCTATAGTTGAGAATCTGGGAAAGCTTCCAAGTCTCTTTTATTAATTCCTCTTCTCTGTTGGTGTTGCTCGACTTAAAGATCGATTTTATAGCTACAGAAAGGAGACCATGTTTCAGAGAATGGCTGTAGAGATATCTCCATTTATTCTATCATTTATACATGTGACTGAAGAAAATGCAGCAAGAATTTTTCCAGTGGTCAATCTTAAAACTTGGTCTGAAATTTGAAAATCAAATGATGCTTAGTCTTGCACATGGTAAATTGGCCTGATTCTCTCATGGTTTCTTTTTCACTTTGAGCTGGTATTTGGGATGCTGGACATTGTTGGATGCAAGACCCTAGATCTGATGACCTGGACCATCAACTCTTCTGTTACCTCATCACTTAACTAGAAGGCATGTGGAATTTTGCTGATCATTCAAATTCTATACAGACAGACTAAGAGGGATCCAGCTTTCTCATTAGCCCTGCAATGGTGACAGTAGCAAAAATTGCTTGTGATTGCAAGAGAGATTACCAGAGCCACAGGGAGAGGATCTGTTCTTTCTCATCAGCTGACCTGGTGCTTTGCCATGACTGTCATGGCAGCCACCCTGGGTTGCCAAATGTTTGAGGCCAGATGTGAAGGCACACGGAGCTTGGGTTGATTTGGAACTCCTTGAAAGCCAATCCAATTTCTAAGAATTTAAATCATCACAGCTCACTTTTACAAAGTGCTGATTCAGGCTCAGTGCCAAGCATTTTGCAGGCATTTTCTCATTAGAGCAACTCTCTGAGGAAGGTATTATTATCCTTGTGTCAGAACTGAGAGCACTGAAGACTCAAGGGGTTAAATAAATTGTCTGAAAGTCCCATGACTACAAACAGGAAGAGCTGAGATTTGAACTCAGAATGTTGGATGCAGAGCCCAGGTATGTAATCCCCACTCTGCCCAGAGACTACAGTCTCTCAGTGGGGAGAAATAAAATGACTTGAATGAGGAGCTTGCTCTTCCCCCCTCCTACTTCACCCCCACTATCTTAAGCCTTCCTCCTGTTCAGAGAATAGCCTGAAGAAGAGCTGCACCTTTCTATGTAATCCTGTATTACAGGTCAGTGGAACTGCAGGTCAGTGGGTGGTGCAGAAGCATTGCCTTCTGTCTCTGCATCTGGATGGAGGCCAGCTCTGCACTAGGACGATGGGTTAAGCAATGAGAGGAGCATTTTCCCGGTGTTTTACTTACAGTTAGGAAAATCAATCCACACAAATTTTTCTCAGATTATTAAATTACTGCTCAAAGCCGAGTGCCAGTGGCTCACGCCTGTAGTCTTGACTACTCAGGAGGCTGAGATCTGAGGATTGATTGAGGTTCAAAGCCACCCTAGGCACTAAAGTCTGTGACACTCTTATCTGCAATTAACCACCAGAAAACCAGACATGACACCGTGGCTCAAGTGGTAGAGCACTAGCCTTGAGCTAGTGACCAACAACAACAACAAAAATACTGCTCAATTAAGAGGTGAGAGTGAGTGAGGCAGGGTGAATAGGTTCTGCTCCTTTTAAGCAAAACAAGCAGGCAACAAAAGAAATCTGATCCATATGATTCTAGTCAAATATGTTAAATGTCCCATTACTTACCCAGAGAGTGCATTTGCAGTGCCATGAGAGATTGTCAGGGCTTATTCTGCTGGGTGCTCTGATTTAGAGGAAATCCTGATATCTAGGCTGATTTTCTGGGCTGGACCAGCAGCCCCGCCCACTACGCCTTGTAGCAGGCCCCTTCTGATTCTCATGAACATTCTCAGTGCCTTCTCATTGATAGTGAGATAAAGCCAATAGGATGACTCTCATCTGACTTGTGATCTATTGCCTGCATATCTGTCCTTCAGCTCTGTAAGAACTCATGTGGGAGATGAAGTGTCAGATTCCCATTGAAGTGCACTACCATTTTGCAAGCACAGATGTACCCATTATGCTGATTGCTTTTTTCCATTCTTAAAGTCCATTGGCCTCTCAGGCATTTGTTAAACACCTCTCTCTATTATCTGATAGGAACAGCAAGCCAAATCCCACGTAGTCCTTTATCCAAGGGGGTTGGATTCAGCAAAGAAAACCGATCGCTCTGAATATTCCGGTATTGCTCACAAGTTGTGGTGCTCTTAGAGGATATACCAGCATCTCGGTCTTTAGGAAGGGATTTCAGAAAGAAGGAAATTGTTTGCGTTGAATTATGAAGACTGCAAAGAGAAAGAGCTTTGAGAAGCCAGCTGTGGGTAGTTGAATAACTTTGAGTGTGTATCTTAATGACGTGACACCCATGAAGATATTGATAGAACTGCATGGAAAGTAGACAAGAAGCCAAAAGGAATCTTGAATACTATGCCAAGTTTTTCATTATTAAAAAATGTAAGTACTTGTACAAAGAAGTTGCTATTTAACAAAGCAGTTTAGGAATATAAACATCTTAATCAACATTCTCACCTATCTCTTCCAACCTATCCATTCTCTCACTTTTGATTTGTCCACCCTTTCTGCAGCAATGGCAAATCCAAGGTAGAGACAGGGAATAAAGTTAAAATTATTGTTATTAATATTATCATTATTAACAAAAGATGATGGGAAAAACAACAACTCAATAAGTAGACTATAAAATAGTATTTGAGAAAGGGGAAACAGAGATCTGTCTGGGGCGAAGGATAGCAAACAAGGAATTTCTTATTGGTAGGGTGGAGTTTCAGAGGAGTGACTAACGAAGTCACAGGCTGCAAGCTATTGGATCTGGCACTTGACCTGGGACTGGTGACCTTGATGAAGTTAGTCCCAGTGAGATGGTTGAAGAGGGTGTGGGAAATTAAGATGCTAGGGAGTTCGTATGGACTGTTATTTTGAAAGGCTTAGCTGCGATGACTAGAATGTCAGGTTCAACTTTTTGTTTGGGTTTTTTTTTTTCCACTTCCAAAAATAAGCAAACATAAAATGGAAATTACTTGGAGATGGAATGGAGGTAGCTCCCGAGGTTGGCTCTTTAAAGATGAAGACATACTGCAACATCAGAAGGACAGGCCAGTTGGACTCAGTCACCATGTTTGATAGATATTGTTTTGTCATGGGCAACTGTCCAGATCATTTTTTTACATGTATCCCTGCAGTCCATCTCTGAACCTTCTCCTAGTTTACTTGGTTAATGCTTGTGTCTCAATTTATCCTACTATTGACACTCCTCTTCATGTCATCACACTCATTTGGTCCAGATTTTGACTCCCTTTATTCTAAACCTGGACAGACTTCATTAAGGTCACTTTGGGTTGAAGTTCCACCCATGCTTATGAAGCCAAGATCGAAACTTCTCACAGGTTAACAGCCTCCAAAATGAATCTCAGATGGAAGAAGACAGTGGGAGATTGAAAGGAGGAGGTTCTGTAGGTAAATTGCGCAGGGTTCAAATCCTGGCTCTGCCATCTGCCAGTTGCGTGAAGGATAGATTTCTTCTCTTCTTTTTGCCTGTTTCTTCTTCTTTGTGTCAATAATAATAGTAATGAAAGAGTCTACTCAATTATGTTCATTTAAAATTTAAGTATTTTAGTCCAAGCAAGGTGATTAGAATGTGTTTGGCCCATAGCAAGCCTTCATTCAGTATTTGTCATGACAAGTAGGGCGGCTTCTATCCTCTGGTCCAGAAAGGTTTTCTACCTTTTTGCTGCCCTCTGGTGGCCAATGAACATAGTGGAGGACTTAAAATATAAATTTGACCCCTTTTATGCTGGATACAATATATATCATCATCAGATGATGATAACAATGATGACAATTTTACAATAATGACAGCAAGTGCTTGGTTATTTCATTTCATCTCCTCAAGGAATGTACTGAATAGGTAGAGATTATTTCCTTTGTAGAAAGAAAAAAAAAACTTGATACTGAGAAAATAATTGCCCAAGAGAAACTGTATACATATATTGAATTAAAAATCACATGCACTAAAGTAAACCTTATTTGTAGCCAGGGATTCAATTTAAAAGAAATAAAAATTTAGTTGTTTAGTTGAAATTCAGTTCAGGGAATATTTTGATCTGATCTTGTTCCAGTTCAATAGTTTCATAAAACATAAGTTTTGGCTTCAAATCAAACTGCTTTAGTACTTTTTTTTCTTCCCTTGGGAAACTTGGTTCAGTTCATGGTTTAATGAAACATTAACATTTGAGTTTCATTCTGTTTGAATATTGATTTGTAGTTAGGTTTGGTTCAACTCTTGCTTCCCGGCATCTGGTGAATGGTAGATTTGATGAACATCTTCAGGAAATAGCCAATGGCTAATAAGAATGCACTGTGCCTATTTCTTCAGAAGGATTTCCACAGCCCTCTTGTCTGGACCCGTATGATATCTGGTTCTCTTTAAGTTGGCTGTCTTGAGATGGAATAATAACGCTAAACATAGTAGTGAGCAGTGATTTTGCAACACTGACAAATGATCTCACTTCGCTGGATGCACTTCTAAACCCAAATTCATGGAGTTAGTCACACATTCATTCTAAAGCACTGTACCTCAACAGATGGAGAGGATGGCGAGGCTTCTGGTCCCTGCTGTAACTCTGCAAACAGTGTGTGATTGCGACAACTGTTTTGAATATAGATGGCATCTCACTTTTTCCCCTTTTTACTTGAAAACTTTTTTGAATTCTGAGGTCCAACTTGGTTATAGTCACAAGAAAACATGTTTTGGGGAAAACTGTGTTCTCCATTTTATAATACCACTCAATGAACAGGTAGGACTCAACTTATGTTTATACCTTAATAACTGGAACACAGCCACACTATTGGGCTATATCTTGCACAAAAATGAAAACTCCATTTCTTTTGAGATAGTACTTAATGTGACAGAGTATTGAGAGAGTTAGGAATTTGGTTTCAAGTCAACTGCTTTGGTTTTACTGAAAATAGGATTTGAGGGTGCAGACTGAAGTTAAATCATTATTGTTTATTGTGCTGACATCTATTGGGCACAAACTGAACGAATATTTCATGTTACGGTTTTGTAATTATTCCATATAATTGAATAAAACATTGCTTAGAGGAATGAAGAAACTAACCCAAAGTGTGTCTGTGAGTAGAAAACAGATTTTAAATGTACCAAACTCAGAGTTGAGTTACAGAAATATCTTAGTGAATTTTCAGGTAGTTATGAGTATAAATTAAGATCAAGGCAAAGGAGAAATTCAGACACCAAGCAGACTAGCCAAAGTGAAGACCTGTGCAGCAACCAGAGTCAACAAGAGTCAGGGGTCAGCACCTTTTCGTATAGATGAAAACCAGAGAGACAAGAAAAAAAAAAAGGGAAAAAAAAGACAAGGTAGGTAGGAGAATAGCTATGAGGCAAGGCCATAAAGAATACTTGATTGAAAGTCATTTTCCAGGCTGGGTATCGTCTGTGCAGATAGCCACTTCAGCTGAATCACAGACCAAAACGTGGGAATTCGTCTACCTTGAACAGACACATAGGCCAGGAATCAGAACTTTACAAGCACAAGGCCTAAAACTTTGCTTTTTGACAAAGGCACATTTATCCAGCTGCACACTCAGGGTGAGGGTTTCTTGCACAGCTCCACTGTTTGATGACTCAGTCTCTGTGTGCACATTTCCAGGGGTGCTGAGCTCCTGCTTTGGCCAGTTCCTTTCTTCTATGATGCATTGGAATTGCTAGGACTTTCTTTCTCTCAAACTTGGAATTTCATCTCTATGACAACTATCTACAGTTCTGAGTCTCTTTGGTCATAGCTACCCACAATTTTCTAGGGGAGAATAGTGAAAATGTTTTAAATATACCCCAAGTTTAAAAAAAAAAAACTTAGCCGCAAGGTGGCTCACACCTTTAATCCTAGCTACTCAGGAGAGTGAGATCTGAGGATCAAGGTTCAAAAGCCAGCCCAGGCACAAAAGAACCTGAGAGTGTTATCTCCAATTAACCTCTAGAAAATGGGAAGTGGGACTTGGCTCAAGGGTAGGGCGGTAGCCTTGAGCTGAAGAGCTCAGGGACAGCGCCCAGGCTGAGATCAAGCCCCATGACCCACAAAAAACAACAACAAAAAAACAAAAAACTTCCAAATGATAGGGTGAGAGAGAATTTATTAGAACTCACTTCTTTCTACTTCCAAGTGGGAAGAAATATTATACCCTACAGTAATCCAGTGTCTCAACATTTACCTGCATCCCAAAGCAAATTTTTAAGCAATCCCTTGCTACATTTGCAGAACTCTGAGGAGTTAATGGTGTTATCTTTTGGTCGTTAACTCTTTAAGAATGAGCTAGCATTTCTCAAAAATAAATGCTTCTAATAATCAGAAGGGGAAAAAAGCTGTAACAGCAGGAGAAGGGTATAAAAGAAGAAATTTAGAGCTGGGAGTTTGGCCTAGTGGTAGAGTGCTTGCCTAGCATGCATGAAGACCCAGGACCACACACATAGAAAAAGCAGGAATGGGTGCTGTGGCTCAAGTGGTAGAAGTGCTAGCTTTGAGAAAGCCCAAGGACAGTGCTCAGGCCTGAGTTTAAGCTAGGAGGAAGAAGAAGAAGAAATTTAGCACCCAATCAACAGATGTCACCACAAATTTGGCCAGTATTTCTTCTGAGATCATTACTATGTCCTGTAAGGACTGGTGGGTATGTGGTATTGTTTCACAGTCATGTTGACCTACTATAACATGTTAGGTCATGTGCTGGACAGGGGGTGGAGCTGGTGCAGAGATCTTGACTTCCAGTAGCTGGTCACTGCTATTCTGAAAGAAGAACTAGAAAAATCAGCCCTTACTAAGCAGCTAGCATGGGCTTTATAGTCTTCATAGTAACTTAGGAAGTATGCAAAAATAAGGGAATATTTGGTGCAGCTCAGAGAAATTCAATGGCCTCAGCTTTACCACATTCATCTTCCTTCATCTCCGGGCTCCAACTCGTACCTTTATTTGAAACAGAACCTGTTCCACATTCCTGCCTTTCATGTTTAAATTGTGTATTAATTGTTAATCCATTAATCAATCAAATTGACCCCTCCTTTTCTCTCACTTTCTTCTCCCCTTACCGTTTCCTTCAGCAGCTTTCAGTGAGTTTCTTGTATCTGTCTTCATTCACTGCATTTTTCCTATCTTCAAGACTTCATCCCTTTTTAATCTACTTAAATAGTCTCTGTCTCTCTCACACACACAATTATATACGTATCTATTTAATTGTTTATCTTTTAGATCTCAGTTCTTTGTCAGGTCACACACGTGACCTTTGCCCTACTGAATTGTTTCACTTCACATCTGATTTTCGTCTCACTCATTTCTCTGTATGCAGCATAAGTTCATTCTTTTTTACGGCTGAATAATATTCCATTGTGCATATACAGCATACTGTTTTCCTAGCGTGGCTGTTAAGAATGATGCTGCAATGAACATGAATGTGTAAGTGTCTCCACTGCCTGCTGGTTCACACTCATTAGATACGTGCTTGGGAGTACAATCACTGAATAGGATGATAGTTCTGGCTTTAGTTTCTTGAGGAACATTCCACTGTTCTTTCCCCCATGCATTCTCGTTGGCATTTCTTGATGGGCCATTCTGCTTGGAGTTAGATGAAATGTTAATGTTGTTTTGATTTGTGCTTTCTTTGGGGCCAGGAATGTAAGAGCATTTTTCATGTATTTACTGCCTTTTTTATTTCTTTCAAGAATTGTCTCTTCAGTGCATGTGAGTTGTTAGTTCTTTGGGAGTTTAGCTTTTTGTGGGCTGCTTCTGAACAAGTGTACACACCTAGCAAAGCTTCTCTCCTATCCCAGTAGAATATCTTTGCAGTCTACTGAATGTTTCCTGTGCTATGCAGAAGCTGTTTGGGTTGATTCAGTCCTTTTGTCAGTCAATCCTTGCTCTTCCTGCCTTGGTAGGAAGAGATGGAGCCAAGAAGGAGTTGCCTCTGTCGACTTCTTTCAGTGTTTTTCTTGCTCTTCCTTACAGTTGTTTCAGTGTTTCAAGTCTTACGTTAAGACCCCCAGTCCACTTGGATTGTCATTAGTACAGGGTGAGAAACAGGGACCTAGTTTTCCACGGGGATATTCAGTTTTCCCAGCACTGTTTGCTAAAGAGGTGATCGCAAATGTAAGGCTAGGGATTCTTCATCAAAAATAAGATGGCCATAGCTGTGTGGACTTATTTCCCAGTCCTCTATCCTTTCTGCTGCTCTTCACATCTTCATTTTTATACTGATCTCTTCATTTTTGTGCTAGTATCAGGTAGTTTTATTACTAAGACTCGGTAGTATAATTTTATATGGAGTATCGTGATACCTCCATTATTGCTTTTTTTTTTCTATTTTCCTCAAGATTGCTTTGGCTATTTGGGTTCTGTTATGCTAGCATATGAGTTTTAAAATGGACTTTTTTATTTCTATTTCTGTTATGAATGGTATTGGGATTTTGATGGGGAGGATACTGAATCTATAGATTGCTTTAGGTAATATAACAACTGTAATAATAGTAATCTTGCCAATCTGTGACTATGAGAAGTCTGTACATGTTCTAGTGTTTTTCTCAGTTTCCTCCTTTAAGGGTTTGCATTTTTCACCTCCTTTCTTAAGTTTAGTCCTACGATGTGTTTTCAGCTATGGCAACTAGAACTATTCTCCTAATTTCTTTTTCAGCTGGTTCATTATCAGTGTACACAAAAGCTACTTTTTTGTATATTGATTTCATATATTGCTATAATGCCAGAGGTGTCTATCAGATCTAGTCTTGAGGTAAAACTTTTA